>NC_061508.1:188991982-189041800 GCF_022539505.1 Lolium rigidum
GATCGAAAGAAAAAAGGCAAGTGAAAAAAATATCAGGAGCCAAAAATAATTGAAGAAAAGAAAATTTTATAGTACATAGAGGATGACATGCGGGTCCCATTTAGCAACAGCGGTATCACCGTTTGAGAGGCGGCAGGGGATCGAAAGAAAAAGGCAAGTGACCAAATTTGAGGTGCCAAAAAAAACTCCAAGAAAAGAAAGTTTTATAGTACATAGAGGATGACATACGGGTCCCATTTAGCAGCAGCGATATCACCGTTTGAGAGGCGGCAGGGGATCGAAAGAAAAAGGCAAGTGACCAAATTTGAGGTGCCAAAAAAACTCCAAGAAAAGAAAGTTGATTGCACATAGAGGATGACATGCGGGTCCCAGTTAGCAGCAGCGGTCTCAACGTTTCCAAGGCGGCAAGGGATCAAAAGAAAAAGGAAGTAGCCAAAAATCAGGGGGTCAAAAAAATCCAAGAATAGAAAGAATTTTGGTTCATAGAGGATGACATGCGGGACCCATGATCCGGCATCGTAAACGGCTCGATCGGAGAACGTTGAACGAGATGGCGCGATCGAGAAAAAAAACAATGCCAGAGAGGCTGCCATCTGGGCCCTACATCCCTCGGCGGTGCGGATTTGCGTTGACTCGGCCGGCGAACCCGAGATTTCGAGATGCACCACGTCCCGGGCCACCATACGTGACGTTTTGGCCGCTTTCGTCGGGCTAGGTGGCCTCAAAAACGAGAAAAAAAGTTTTGACATGCACCACGGAGGGACCAAAAATCGTCGGCCATGGTACACCAGCAACCACGGCGCGACTTCAACTTCGTCGGCCATGGCAACTTTTCTTGTAGTGTGGGGCAGCTGATCTTTTCATCCACACCGCCACCACCGCAGCACCTTGTCTTCGCAGCCACCACTGGTGGTCCATCAGCTCCCAGCACACCCAAGGAGAGACGACGTCTTCCACCTACAGCCCGAACGATGACACGCAGCGAACCACCGCCAGCAGGAGCTAGGCCCTCGCACCGTGCGGCCGCCCCAGGCCACTCCTGACAGACAATCTTACGGCTGTCCCGTTCCAAGAAGGACCCAGATCGGGCCCTGCGCCTCCACTCCTCGTCAGTGCCAGCGGAAAACGTCGTTGCGCGTCCTCATCCTAGGAGCATCCGGCGGCTTGGCCAGAAACTCCTCCGGCCGCACTCCGCGCTGTCGTAGCCTCTAGGGTTTGGACCCGCGTCGCCGCTCCCGATCCGCGCCGCCGCACCACCACACTCCGCCGCCGCTGCCTCCATCGCCGAGCTATCCTCCTCCTCAGCACCTCCCTGCCGTGCCGGCGAGCGTCTCTGACTCCACGCGCCTCCGCGCGCCTGACCACCGCGCCGCCCTGGAGACGTCTCCCTCTGCGCGAAGGGAGTCTGCCGGGCTGCCCGCCGCCTTCGACGGCCGGGCACAGCCGCCACCGCCGGCAGCAGCAACGGCCAGGGAGAGTGGAAAGGGGCTGCTTTTCTAGGGTTTGGGGTCCCTCCGGAGCTGCTCGCGCGAGCGGCCCGGGAGGGTTGCAACTTTCAACCTTGACCCATTTTGAATTTTGTGGTATCACATGACAGGGCATGGTTCAGCGGTGTCAGTTTTCAGCATATAGCGGCAGGCCGTCTACGCTGAATAGACAAACGCTTTGAATCAATTACCTTTTTTCCACTGTTTGATTTTTTGGTTTGGTGCGTGACAGCCCACATACATTGGGTACTGGTAAAAGATGAGCTGCAGCTTCATGGAGTCACAATTGCGAAAACTGATGGTGCGTTTTGGGGCCAGACTTTTTTTTTTGAAACTTCATATATTAATATGGACAGCAGGCCGCCTCATCAAAAACCTTCCAGTCCCCTTAGGTACCCTGGAAGGAAAAGAGTGCGTCTGGTACCTGCTGCCCCTCACAAAATAGTTACATCACTAACGAGCTTGCTAAGAATAAACCTAGGGGGTTCATCGACCCAGGTACAAGACCTACCAGAACTAAAAGAAACTCTAGCAAGCTCGTGAGCTACGTGATTAGCCTCCCTATTACAAAACTCAATAGCAACCTTCCCAAAGCCAGACCAAAGAATACTACAATCATCATATATGGCTGCGGACGATGTTGCTGAGAAACCTCCATCCTTCATAGTCTCCACAACTTGGGCGCAATCTGTTTGAATAGTAAAATTTTGCATACCAATTTGTTGTGCCAGTGTCAAACCATCACGAAAAGCATAAGCCTCTGCCATCGGAGCATCCACCACATGAGGCAAATAAGTCTGGAGAGCTGCCAAGAAAGCCCCCGTATGGTCTCGAATAATGACACCCGTCGCCCCCTTTCCTGAATCACCATCAAATGCCGCGTCTACATTGATCATAAACCCACCTTCCATTGGCTTTTTCCAGCCCTCCTTTTTCTTCACCACTGATTTAGACCGAGCCTCCATATAATTTTTTGCAAGAACTCTAATAGACATAGCTGATCGGACTGGTGTCTGTACCTCCTCACCATGAACCTTCTTCCTCCTTTCCCACCAGATGAACCAGCCTGCAGTAAGAAATAGTTCAGCAGCACCCACATTATCAATAGACGGTAATCGCCCCCCTCTTTTTATGATCTCCTCCACAATCACAGAGCCCGATCTGTCTATGTTCAGAATATCTCCAAGCCTCTCCTCCAAACCGAGACATCTCCACACGTCCTTTGCTCGCTCACATGTAAACATCATATGCTTTATGTCTTCACAACCATCTGCACAAATGGGGCACCCGGCCATATTACCAATGTGCCGATTAGCAAGCACACCCTTACAGGGGATCATAGCATGTAAAACTCTCCAGCCAAAAATTTTAATTTTACTAGGAATTTGGAGACTCCAGAGCTTCTCCCAAACTGAATTGCTTGCCCCTTCCGCAATACTCTCATTTCTATTGTTTCTCCCAAATTTATAGTTCCATTGACAATAATAAGCTGATTTGACTGAAAACAGCCCCGACTTATTGTAGTGCCAAGCCACAAAATCTTCCCTGTCTGGAGTCAGCGGAATTTGTAGAATTCTGTGTACATCAATTGGCCAAAAAATATCTGCAATTGGGGCCAGACTTGGTACGTCGGCAGGATGACATATCTCAAAGCTAAAACAACTAGCATAAATAGGTTCCCTCAAAAAGAAACTTGCATAGCTAGTGGATAATTGGTAATTTCTTCACACGTTTCCAATGGACATAGTGGAGAAAACTAGAAGAAATCTGTATCTGTACTACTTAAAAAAGAAGAACCGGTTCCGTCGTCAATCAACGATATGTTGTCCGTCGTCCGCTTCGTCCACCTGATCCGTCACATGCACATCTAAATGTGATTGTTCATTACAAAACCAGTACTCTGAAATGATTTTTATTATAGAGTGGACATTCTTTAGTTTGCACGCGCACTGATCGAGATCATCATGCCCATTGTCTCCCCAACTCCAGGGCATTCTACATCTTTATGTTCTACATGTTCAAGTCGTCTAAGAGGAACAAATGCATTCTAAATCGCGCTCAGGATGGATGCTACAATGGCAATCACGAGCAGGTTATTCTTCCCTTCTGGCCATTTACCATGACCAGTCATTGTTTATGTACATCAAAGAAGATTGCATGTAAACTTGTTTGTGCACATTTTCTTTTGCGTAGACAAGGTATTTGATGGAGGTACATAGACAGTATAGTTGTTCACCTTCCAGCGCTTATAATCATTATGCTAGCTCCGAGCCTGACACCAAGCGAAGTCATGCGACGAAACCTAGGACATACCAGAATAATAGGGTAGCTGATTCCCTGTCTCTTTGCAACAATAATTTGAGGCAAGGCAATCATTTAGTTGAAAGCTTCTTATTGGGGAGTGGTGTTTTGGAACATGGGTGCATATGCTCCCTATATTTTGAAATGGATGTTATGTACATTTTAAATTTCAAAAAAATTGAAACAAAAAATTTGTACGTACATCTTCACGTGCTACGCGCTCACAAAGTTGTTTCATAAAAAATCGACTTATCATGTGACGTGTGTAAAAAAGACAAAATTCAGTGCTAAAAATAATGCTTTTCACAAGATAAAGTTTCTCCTTTTTACATAGACCATAAAAAATATTGGTTTTTCGTGAAACTTAGCGAATGCACATACATTATGGAGATATACATGTAGAATTTTTTATCCAATTTTTTTGACATTTCGAAATATGTTTTTTTGGTAGAGGGAGCATACGCACCCGGGAGCCGAATTGAATTTCTTGCTTCTATATTTCGGAAGTAACAAACCATTGTTTATTATGTTTCAAAGGAACTCCAGTGTGTCGTTCATAGTTGGTGAATCGGCAAGTGTAGTCCAACTAGGTGAGTACATTCAAATAAAAATTAATAATCATGGCATGCCATGACTTCATCTAAAACAAAAACCAGAGCAACTTTAACAGAAAGTAGGTGAAAATCTATAAATAACATGGAATTTATCATGTCGCATACTTGCCTGATTTTTTTGCCGCCTCCCTCACACACAATCCACAATAAGGCCGCCTCCTCCGTGCGTTACAATTCATATCTCCTCCCTCCGGTCTTTATTGGTGTTGTTATGTTGCCTGTTGAGGTGTTGTTCTGTTGCCTATTGAAGAGGTAAGAGGTTCAGAACTTCGTCGGAATTTTATTCGATGATTTGGTTGTAAGCATATTAGCAGTTTGATCTTTATCTGAAAAGAACTTCCTGCCTTGGTTACAAGCTCTGGAATAGAGATTCCTGAATTTGAAGAACAAACAACTTTTGTTCTTTATCGCACATGTATTTGTTTTCGTTTTTACCCTCTTCCAACGACATCAGCTTTCTGGAATTAGTTTCAACAGACTCTGTTGCTTTCCAAGAGATGTAGTAACCCTGTGATTTGATCATGTGTTGTGCAATTGTTGTAGATAAAGCAGAGGAGGGATGGTCGACAAAAGAAATCTGAATCATCACATGGATCAAATAATCTGAAGCGTGGGTAAAGTTATAATTTCTCCTGAATTATTAATTGTTTTTCCAGTTACATAATATGCAGGTGATAACACAATTTACTCTCCTCTGCTCCAAATTAGTCATGAAAAACATAGCCGGCTCAAAAGTATGTGGCTTTTTATACTTAGTTGGGTTGAAATGACGGTTACATAAGTGAATGATTATTAGATCCATGTTTGGTAAGGTTGATGCCATTTTTCAGTGATTGAAACAACAATTATATGATATACTTTGTCATAAAATTCATGATGTTGGTCGTTATGTGTCTCTAGCCTTAAGTATATTGTCAGTGCAGCTTCTTTGGGTAAAAAATATATATGTTATACAGTTGTCCCTCCCAGTCGTGAGCAGTGAGCAGCCTTAGTAGGACCACCATGTTTTACTTACTGCATGAGCTATTTCATGTTTTACTTCCTGCCTTATCAATTTCTAGATACCGCCTCGAACGATTGTTCCAGCCTATGAAAACATCTTATAAAAGGGGAATAGGGGAAAAAATACTCCCTCCTTGCCATAAAGGATAGTCTAGATTTGTCTAAATTTAGATGCATGTATTGAAATTTAGAATAATCTAGGACATTTTTTACTGGACAGAGGGAGTAGTAAAAATCAAGTGGAATTTAGAATAATCTAGGACATATAATTTAGATTTGTCTAAAAACAATACCCCCTCCTTGTTTTGCGTAGATCGACTCCATTTTGAAACTCCATGATGTTGTAGGAATACTCGGGAGTCAGGTGGGGGCCACTCATGTAAGAATCAGGCGAAATAAATGCTTGCTTCGAGACTTTGCATATCACAGAACTCAGAACTGAGTGTGGCTTTGGGGCGAGGAGTTCATACATGCACCTAAAGTACAAATTTAGAAGTATGGTGTGCAGACTCCGTTGTAGTAGTTATGTTCCTATGTATCAATTACTAGTTGAATGCCCGTGCGTTGCTACGGCTTCCTAAAAAAAGTTCTTACGTATATTTAAACACAAGACATGAAAATTTACGTGTATGAGATATAGCAACATAATATTCCAAAACCAACACGGTTAATTCTCCTTTATGTAAAATGTAACTCGATAAACATGTATAGTTTGAATGCATACAAAGGTACAATCCAACAATAATCACTTATTGGTTAAAATTCTACTCCTTCAAATGATAGTTTTCATACACATCGCTCTTGGTATGGACAATATCACAAGACGCGGTTAAACCAAGAAGTCAGGTTCTCATATTTAAAATTGATAAAGCACAATTTAAATTATAACCGGTTACAAAATATTTCAATTCAACCCCAGTGTGAAGAAAAATGAAAATTTCCATTAAGCACTACACTACTTATTCTGTAATAGTAAGAACACACAACATAAAAAAGTCCATGTGAAAATATACGTCATAACAAGCTCATATGCAAATGTGTGTACAAATGAGCATGGTGATAAATACTCACTGTGGGTATCCAAACATCGTTCTACGAGTGCCTGAAATGAAAACAAAATAACCATCCGAACAATTTCTCAACGAAAGGCAATCAAAAAAGCACATTAGTTTAACAAACTATAACTCAGATACTCACATTGTGATAGCTTTTACATCCTAAACAAGAGACCAAGTGGGATTTATCTTTGTGGACCGATACCCTGTTCAAAAAATGTGGGATCTATCCTTGTGCTAAAAGAATTCAATCTTTTTTCTTCCTCCCACATGTGCCACCTCTCCTTGAGCAAGATGCAAAACATAGAGATGAAAAATTGAAAATCAGCACACAGACATATAGACACCATTCAATATGCTTAGAAAAGTTGTCCTTTTTTTCTGTGCATATTTTACAACACATAGATATAATCTGCGTACTGTATTCCATGTTTTTATCATTGACTGGAGCATCCCACCGCTGCACATAATGATCCTAAGATGTTTAATATACTGCTTGATTATCAGGGGCCCAAAAATTAAGAAACACATCGCCTATGCCCCAAAAATGTTGAGGATGTTGAACCCCTGAGTACAACATGATGAAAACGTGATATCAGCATGATTGATCATCAGTTTATGCAACAGATGAATCCATTATAGTGCATGGATTTGAAAATAAATACCATACCCAAGCCCAAATTTCGATTGAAAAGCTCGAATCAAGAGGCCCCGTCCAAGATAAAGCACTACGGAGGCTTGTTAGCTCACAAGTTTGAGCATGTATTTGATTTATCAGATGCTACTGACCTCAAGGAGAAACACCAAGATATACAAAAAAAAAAAAAAAAAAAAAAAAAAAAGAGGTGGAAAGTATTTGGCATCGTAACCACAAAAGAACAATAGTTACATAACCATGTCAACTGACATGCACTTCTAACTGAGACTCTTCTGATCCAGGTGCATTAGAGTTCATCCATCGCTATTTTTCTGAGACAAATCACATCTTCTTCAGGTCCTTCGGGTGTTCACAGCTTAATCTTGGTGTCCCAGGAAGTATATCTAGGTACAGAAAATATGTTAAAAATAAATCAGGATAAAAATGAGTATGGTACAACATTGTTGTGTGACATCAGCCTGTGAGCATATCCGCATAAATATTTCTGTAAAGGCCAACAACAATTCTTTGAACAGATGGTGAATCACCACGAAATAATTCTTAGAAGTACTATCAAACTTGAAGAATGTGTAGAATAATGCAAGTTTCACTGTAAGTATTAGGAAAGTAAAACTGAATAGATTTATCTTGAACCTGTGTAGTGACCTATCATTTGAGCCAGTCACGTCATGCAATCTGCCATCAACTTCAACTCAGGTATCAACATTCAGGTTAATTTGCTTCAACACAGGATATCGCTACATGCTGTACTTTTCATATAACAATTGCCATAGTTTTTTCCTTACTCTTTTTAACAAGATCAACCAGAATAAACGTACGAGAGATTAATTAGATTCACACCTTGCAAAAAAAGAGATGGAAACAACGTCACACCACATTGGGCCTCGCCTTGTTATACGTCGACGAAGAGAGCAGTGATGCGTGGGTGATTCTCTGGCACTCAAGAACAACTGATACGTTTGTGTATTTTAGTTTGTTTCATTGAACTGTAAATGGCTGACGGTCGACGGAGACGCCCACATTGTGGTGTGCCAGGGCGCCAGGGCCTGATCCATGTTCGGCCAACGGTCACGATTGCATGCATGGATGGCAGCCTATTTTGTGTGAGGCGGGGGCATCCTATACTCGTCGGATGTTCTCCACTATTGCTCCTATACTCGTCGCCGGTCCTGCTCCTAAGTCCTAACTGACACACCTGCATCATGCACCCAAAATTCAGAGAGGATGGAAGGCAGGGGGGAGGAGCCTCGGTTAAGCCACCTCTGGTTGATGATTTCGGGCCATGGAAGCCCCGCGCATTCCTACCCGTTCATCATCGGTCCCGCACAGCTTCAGATCAACACGCGCCATTAGCAGTTGTTGCCGAGGATTGTTACCTTATGCCTGGACGCCTCCGATTCCCTCGAGCCTGCGTCGTTGTGCTATGTCTGGCCAATAACGAGTCCCAAATCCCAATGCACAACCGCCGGCATGGTCACGCTGAGATCAAGAAACAATTTTTGTGCGAGGTTTGGAAGGCAAGCGAGAGGCACGACCGAAGAAATGAGGCTAGCTGGTTTAATTCAGTTTGGGCCATGATTTTCCGTAGAAATAGATAGAAGTGGTGGAGGATGGAGACCAACAGCCGGATGAGATTTGATCTCATCTATAGTGTTTTTGGCAAGTAAGATGATTTGATGCATGATTAGTGCCGTATAGGATTTTGGTAGAGAGATTTTTTGGCAAGTGTTTGAATGCTCGTGCGGTAGACAATGGAGCTAGAGTGTCATTTTAGGAATCACCGGTGTACAGTCGAGGTGGGTAAGATGATTTGATGGGATTTGATCTCATCTATAATGTTTTTGGCAAGTAAGATTATTTGATGCGTGATTAGTGTCGTATATAATTTTGGTAGGGGGATTTTTGGCAAGTGTTTGAATGCTCGGGCGGCAGATAAGGAAGCAATGAACGTCGTTTTAGAAATGACCGATCCTATGGTCTAGGTGGGTTAGATGTTTAAGGGTGTTTGTTTTGAGGGCAATATCAACGGCTGGGATCTTTCGAATGTTTGATGACAAAGTGACACCATTCCCAACTCCAATCTCTACTATCTCTACTACTTAAAAAGACTAAACTGGTTCCTTATTCTGCCTAAGGACGTTAAACTTTCGTCGTCCTTCGTCGAACGTCGCTACCGCCCAGATGGGCCAGCCAAGCCCAACAAATCCGATTCCCAAGCAACACTACCTCGCCTCCTCTGTTTCCGAGAACCTCGTCCGCCGCCGCTCGCTAGAACCTCACGCGCCGCCGCTCGACAACGCCGATTACCACCTGTCCGCCGTCGCTTGCTAGGACCTCGCCCGCCGCCGCTCGCCAGGATCTCGCCCGCCGCTCCTCTACCCGCCCCGCCTCTGCTCGACTCTGCTCGACCTTGGCCAGGACATGAGATCGCCCCGACCGGCCGCAGTTTGGCGAGGTCAGGCTCGCCCAGGCCTGCCTCCTCTCGCATGGAGAGATGACCACGGAACCACACGCCCAAGGACCCGCATCCCCGCCCTCATCGTCCTCCTTCGTCCTGCCACGCTCCAGCATCACCTCCTCCTCCAGCTTTGTCGCGGAGGTCGGCGAGGACGGGATCGGCCGATGCGGCATCAAGGCCTTCAGGGCGACAACGACAACGCGCTAGACCTTTGGTCTCTGTACCGATGGGACCAGGTCTCCCTTTCGTCGCCACCGAGTCTCACTGCCTCCGCCATCCCCGGCCTCCTCCCGCTTCTCCCCACCTCCGACGAGTTACTCCGGATCTTGCAGTGCCTACTCGAGTTCGTTCAGCAAGCTCAGGGCGCCTCCTCGAGTTCGTTCACCAACTCAGGATCTTGCAGCACCTCCTCGAGTTCGTTCAGCCAGCTCTGGATCGCGCCTCCTCAAGTTCGTTCAGGTAGTCAGCTTTGTTCAGGTAGTAATTTTCCCATATTGTATAAGCCTTGTTTACTGAATTTTCCGTGTATGTTCTGGCACAAGTTTGGAATGGAGGTGCCTCACTATTTTCCATTACATGGAGTTGCGTTGTCCCATTCTGAAATTCAGAGATGCAAGTTAACTTTTGGTAGCAAGAACTGAAATGTACGTTTGTAGTGTTTGGCAAAGAGATGACGTTTATTTAGGTTGTAATAACTTGGATAAGTAAGACAATAAAAATGTTTTCAAAATGCTGTTTATCTTCTCATTCAAGTGCTCTTTTGTTTTGTTTGTAAAATGTCATGCCATGCCTGTCAATGATATTCCATCAGAGGGAGTTATATTGTCCCATTTGGTTCTCATGGTGTTTGCTTACGAACTAGCTATTATCTTATTCTTGTATTTGTATGATTATTTCCAAACCGAGCCTTTATTTTGTATTTTTGCATCTTCTGGATTTCACATTATAAAATTCATGACTTTCAGGTTCTTAGCTACCGATGAAAGTGCAGTGTGACCTTTTCTCCGGTGTGTACTCCTAGAGCACATCGCCTAGAAGTTGTACTCCCTCTGATCTGTACTCTGCCTTGAAGCTTTCTCCGCTCCGGCGACGACGAGAGTGGTCCGGTGAGCAAGGTGCATCGTCAGCCTTTCTTACTGTGAAGGTGACCTGCCTTATTCTTGGTTTCAGTTTTAAACTTGTATATATTCATGAATGATAGAAGGAAAATTGTATTGGTACCTGATGTTACTATATGATCCAAGTTCTTATGATAAGTACCTGGTGTTACTTCTGTATACTAATCATACTTGGTGCTAGGAAAGTTGTATTCTCTTTCTCTTGTTATATTGTACCCCTCTTGTTCCCTTGACCATATCCTACAAAAATATTCATGCTATAAAGAATATACAACAGAAAAACAAATGCAACAATGCTATAAAGAAAATGATCATGCCAACAAAAAGAAAACATGATCTTGTTTTACTTTTTGGAGCCACAGTATATGAATTTCTGAATTTGTTAAATGATAGTTACAGTATATGAATTTCTGAATTTGCTATCCTAGGATCAAGAAAAGGCATTATAAATCTGTAGCAGTCTAATGTTTGCATTTGCTAATTTGTTCGGAAACATGAGTACACGAACTAATGTTTGCATTTGCTTTTCTATTCCAAACAGTAGTACCAATGTCGGCTGGACATAACCTGGAAGCTATCACATCTGGAAATGAAACCATCTCTTGATGTTGATGATGCAGAACATATGCAGTGGATATATTCAGAGGTTTGCTCTATTGTGGTGACAAGTAATTTAGATAGTAGCCTTTCGTGTCTAATTTGCCATTTACACCAATACAGGCTTTAAAGAGAGCAAAACTTTTTGGTATTTCTGGAGTTACATATTCTTCGATTCAGCTATGTTGTCTTCTCCGTTTATTATCTAGCCCTAACATGTAATTTTATTCTTCGATTCAGCTATGTTGTCTTCTCCGTTTCTTACTTTGTGGCCTTGCCTGTTGGTAGCTACTGGTGGGATTATTAAAATTTAATGGTTATGTAGTGTCGTTGGTTCGAACTCCTCTTATCTTACTATAAAATAATATAGAGTATATTTGATGTACGCTCGTTTAGTGGACCGCATTAGCAGTTTTTCAGGATTAAAAAATGGTTGCCTGTTTTAGTTTATTTTCATCTGCGTAGCTACAGATGGTAAACTCATAGCATAGAGAAAAACATGTTGCCTTTTGATTTGATGTTCATAACATTTGTTGGAAGTATTTTGTCCAATTCAAATTTTCATTACAGATCCATTAAATCTGTCATACGATGAGTGATCTTTGCAAGATAACTGGACCAGAAGCTTTGGGATAGCAGTCATTCTGTTTTACTGAAACAACTTCCTGAAGTAGTGTTACATCAGATGGACAGAGGTAATCAGTTTTCAAACCTTTTTAGGTACTTCTATATTGAATATGATGGAGATTGTTTTGTATAGCAGCAGCCACCAACATGAATGATGGCAGCGATATTCTCCACTCCGTGACTTCTTCTTTCTCGACTAACAAGCAGGTCAAACCTTGGAATCTCGATACCTTTGAATTTTAGTTTGCATTATTATCAGCCAGTTTCACCGCTTAGAAACCGCTAGGTTTATTCCTCGGTCGATATTACGTTGTTTGTCATGCTGAAACCTACCTTTACTAGGTGCGCTAAACATAATAGGTATCTGATACTTATCTACAACACTTTCAGTACTGATTTACAGATCACAATGGAACAAGTCAGTTTAAGAAAGCTAGACATCTTACTGATTTACATGTTCAGCGTGACTAGCATTTCTATGGCTTGTTGACTATTTCGCTGTGAAACTTCCATATTGCAGGATGCTCAGAAACTTTTAAAGATCCCTAGAAGAATAATGCTTGATGAAATGCTGAAGCAACTTGGATTTCCAGCACATGATTTATGAAGACCACAAAGTCTCTGTGACTGTTATTTTCCAAACGTCGAAACTGTCCTGTCAAGATTCCCTTGTCCCTATGACTATCTGGAGTCAAGTTCATGGATGGCATCTTAGCGGAACACGACGTTGTTGTAGCGGCTATTACTTACATGGAGAGTGAAGCTAATACAATGATCAAAGATTTAAACTATGACCGGTTAAAGCAGTTAGAAGAGAACAAATCCCGCAGGATTCAGCTTAAAAAGACTAAACTGGTTCCTTATTCTGCCTAAGGAGCAATACGTTAAACTTTCGTCGTAGAAGCTGTACTCCCTCTGATCTGTACTCTGCCTTGAAGCTTTCTCCGCTCCGGCGACGACGAGAGTGGTCCGGTGAGCAAGGTGCATCGTCAGCCTTTCTTACTGTGAAGGTGACCTGCCTTATTCTTGGTTTCAGTTTTAAACTTGTATATATTCATGAATGATAGAAGGAAAATTGTATTGGTACCTGATGTTACTATATGATCCAAGTTCTTATGATAAGTACTGGTGTTACTTCGTATACTAATCATACTTGGTGCTAGGAAAGTTGTATTCTCTTTCTCTTGTTATATTGTACCCCTCTTGTTCCCTTGACCATATCCTACAAAAATATTCATGCTATAAAGAATATACAACAGAAAAACAAATGCAACAATGCTATAAAGAAAATGATCATGCCAACAAAAAGAAAACATGATCTTGTTTTACTTTTTGGAGCCACAGTATATGAATTTCTGAATTTGTTAAATGATAGTTACAGTATATGAATTTCTGAATTTGCTATCCTAGGATCAAGAAAAGGCATTATAAATCTGTAGCAGGTCTAATGTTTGCATTTGCTAATTTGTTCGGAAACATGAGTACACGAACTAATGTTTGCATTTGCTTTTCTATTCCAAACAGTAGTACCAATGTCGGCTGGACATAACCTGGAAGCTATCACATCTGGAAATGAAACCATCTCTTGATGTTGATGATGCAGAACATATGCGAGTGGATATATTCAGAGGTTTGCTCTATTGTGGTGACAAGTAATTTAGATAGTAGCCTTTCGTGTCTAATTTGCCATTTACACCAATACAGGCTTTAAAGAGAGCAAAACTTTTGGTATTTCGGAGTTACATATTCTTCGATTCAGCTATGTTGTCTTCTCCGTTTATTATCTAGCCCTAACATGTAATTTTATTCTTCGATTCAGCTATGTTGTCTTCTCCGTTTCTTACTTTGTGGCCTTGCCTGTTGGTAGCTACTGGTGGGATTATTAAAATTTAATGGTTATGTAGTGTCGTTGGTTCGAACTCCTCTTATCTTACTATAAAATAATATAGAGTATATTTGATGTACGCTCGCTTAGTGGACCGCATTAGCAGTTTTTCAGGATTAAAAAATGGTTGCCTGTTTTAGTTTATTTTCATCTGCGTAGCTACGGATGGTAAACTCATAGCATAGAGAAAAACATGTTGCCTTTTGATTTGATGTTCATAACATTTGTTGGAAGTATTTTGTCCAATTCAAATTTTCATTACAGATCCATTAAATCTGTCATACGATGAGTGATCTTTGCAAGATAACTGGACCAGAAGCTTTGGGATAGCAGTCATTCTGTTTTACTGAAACAACTTCCTAAAGTAGTGTTACATCAGATGGACAGAGGTAATCAGTTTTCAAACCTTTTTAGGTACTTCTATATTGAATATGATGGAGATTGTTTTGTATAGCAGCAGCCACCAACATGAATGATGGCAGCGATATTCTCCACTCCGTGACTTCTTCTTTCTCGACTAACAAGCAGGTCAAACCTTGGAATCTGATACCTTTGAATTTTAGTTTGCATTATTATCAGCCAGTTTCACCGCTTAGAAACCGCTAGGTTTATTCCTCGATCGATATTACGTTGTTTGTCATGCTGAAACCTACCTTTACTAGGTGCGCTAAACATAATAGGTATCTGATACTTATCTACAACACTTTTAGTACTGATTTACAGATCACAATGGAACAAGTCAGTTTAAGAAAGCTAGACATCTTACTGATTTACATGTTCAGCGTGATTAGCATTTCTATGGCTTGTTGACTATTTCGCTGTGAAACTTCCATATTGCAGGATGCTCAGAAACTTTTAAAGATCCCTAGAAGAATAATGCTTGATGAAATGCTGAAGCAACTTGGATTTCCAGAGGCTCAGTATCAACACATGATTTATGAAGACCACAAAGTCTCTGTGACTGTTATTTTCCAAACGTCGAAACTGTCCTGTCAAGATTCCCTTGTCCCTATGACTATCTGGAGTCAAGTCCATGGATGGCATCTTAGCGGAACACGACGTTGTTGTAGCGGCTATTACTTACATGGAGAGTGAAGCTAATACAATGATCAAAGATTTAAACTATGACCGGTTAAAGCAGTTAGAAGAGAACAAATCCCGCAGGATTCAGCTTAGGAAGGCTGACACTAAGGGTAAAAAACTTGCAAGAGGTTGGTTTCTATCTGCGAGGCATAGGTGCTCCTTTTCATCCCGATCTAATAATTTGACATTTTTCAGCACCGTTCATATATCCAACTGTTGTAAGGTAATACGAGGCCCGTTCACTATTTACCCATATAGTATCTTTTCTGCAGCTGGAGAAAAGGTCGTTGTAATTTATATAGATGTTCTACATCATAGAGCACAAGGTTCTTGTGGAATTTGATTTTTTTTTAGTTCAGTTTACTGATCTTTAGCTTGCATTCCTTTCTTTCTGCTGTCATGGTGGCTTTCTGTGCTTCACTTTCCTTCGTAGTTGAGCTGACTGTTGAGAAAGTGTTTATTTGCAGCTGCTCGTATTCCCTAATATTTATGTTTCCCTTTGTTACCATATAGTTTAGCTAGGAAAACTAAAGAAAGTAATACTAAAGAGACTCCCCAAAAATTAGTACTGTAAAGAGAAACTCAATTCAGAATGTAAATTGCTATATCCTTTTCAAGAATTTGATTACGGCACTACTTTTGTTCATGTAAGTTTATCTATTGCACTCGTCATTGATTCGCCTATCATAAAGTGATTTATGAGTTTCTTTACTTCAAAGCATAGTATCTATTTTTTTCGATCGATGGTGCAAATGAATACTACTATACAGTGTCACCTCCAAGGTAGTTCACAACACCTTGGACGGATCATCTTCCTGTTTCCATCCCTGGTTCCTGTGCAACTTCCTAAAATTTGGGCTTTTGTGAAGTCCTATTTTAAGATTCTATAGAATTTTGTCAAAGTGTTTGTGCCCTCGATGAAGAAAGTGACGAGATGTGGTCAGTAATGTGAAAGAAGGAATGCACAATGCCGCTCAATTACGATTAGTTTACCCAGGCCGAGGATTTATAATCTTAACGCATGATAATTTTTCAGATTGCTGCCCAATCAAAGCTGATTGTTCCGATAATTGTTTCCCATTTGGATTTTGACTAGGTCATGAGTAATGATGTTACCTTTCAATGATGGAGTATATATGTACAAATATTTCCTGAAAGTATTTATCCTAAGGTGTTTATATTATATATGTTTGGTGATGTATTTATGATGAGATTATTTGTTCTCTGCGTGTTCACCTTCTCAGCCTGCTCACTTCTTCTCTACTTCTCAGTGCACCACCATCAAAGCTGATTGTTCGCCAGATACATCAAGGTATGCTCAAGCTCTCCAACACTCGCTTGCTCCCTTGTGCTCTATACGAGTAAGTTTTTTTTAGCTTTTAGTTGGAACATATGTAAACATTAATGCTGGAAAGCTTTAACTGAAGAAATATCCTAACCAAATATGTAATTTCGGGTTTGAATCCCTAACTTGGTGCAAATAGCTAAAATTAATGGATATTATTTGGTGTGGCGCTCTAGCTGATCAGTTTTATTCCACTTAGCAGGGGACGCCAACTGATGTGTATGACTATGAGTGCTCTTCTTATTTTCAAAGAAAATGCAGAATGCTTGGGACAATTACTGATATTTTTGACTGCCAGTGATCTCCTTATTTTCAGAGAAGAAGCAGAAAGCTTCCATATTTTTCTGTTGAGCAGGTGCTCTCCTTTTTTTATAGAACATGCCTTGCATTCCTCCCAGAACCCGAGCTTTCAAATGGATCATGTATCACACGAGTACCAAATTGTGCTAAATATCCATGATCTCTAGCCATTCCATTTATTGATTCACTACAGAATTTCTTGTGAAGTTTCAGCTTCATTAACTATTGGGTACTTTGATGGATTCTTATGAATGATGCTCAACATAAATGTGCCATCACGTGTTTGATGCATGATCAAAACAAATATGCACTGACATCAAGGTCCTACGTTGTTATTCTTGTTGTTCTGGGGTTATACTGCCAACTATTTCTTGTTCGAAAATATTTATCTATGGCTAACCGGCAGTGGCGGAGCTAGACACGCAACAAAGGAGGGGCCAATTGATGAAAATGCAGAATTTGTAGCCATAGAACAATCAGAAAAATATTTTATATTAATATATATAACTGATGTTCACAAAAGACCATGTTCATGTCCACAACAGAGCAACTATTCAGATTTTGTGCTCTGAAGGAAAATACGATTTACCAAAATACGGGTTCATGAGTCCAACTAGGACCTTCTGCGTGACTGCATCACCTCCTTTTCTTTTGTAAGATGAATTCATGGTTGATGGTTTAATCTTGAACACACACTCACAAAGGACAGGTGCAATTTAAGGGCAGTACACACGCTCTTGAGTTGAATTTTGTATTATGCAAAGCATATAAATTTCTCAAATAATGTGTGGCCAGAACACACATAAATCTCCAATCGGTACACCCTAATTCAGCTTATGACATTGGTATTTATCGGAATAATCAAAATATGATTTCTAAAGAACATAGGAGAAGAGAAGCTCGTGCTTGCATCCCTTGGCCGATCTGATGCTTCAGCTTCAGAACTTCCAAGAAATTGCCAAAACTGGATGCGCGGCAACCATTTGATCTGGCTGGAACCAACGAGTGAAGGAGAATGGGAAATATGGGGCTAGGAAATGGTTGTTTTTATGGAAGGAAGAAGAGGCAGCCAATCAGCCATGGTGAAATTGGGGAACGGACTTGAGAAGACAGAGCGGACAGAACGAACAAAGAAACCTGCCATCGCTTGTAAACATGGTGAAGCCTCCAGCTCCACCGCCTGGACGGGCCCATAACTTTTAGCGCTGAGTCACCACGAACAAAGTTTATACCCTGATACTATTTTTCTGCATTTTCGGAAGACTGGGCCACGGCCCAGTATGGTCCAACTGTAGCACCGCCAGTGCTAACCGGGTCCTTTAACTTTTGAAGGGACAGTAATATGTCATAGATCTGCTAGCTTGTAAAATGAATGAGTGAAAGAGACACACTCTGGGTACTTAAGGGGTTGGAAAATCTGTCGTATAGCACTGGATGCCACAATTTATTTTGGTTAACGTAACCGTGTGATACTCTTTTGTAGAGATTTTTGAGCACTCTTTGTTTATTGCGAAGCACAATTTTTTTGGTTAACGTACTTCTGAAATTTAATATACAATTAGTGCCTCTATTTGCAACAAAAATGTTGAAATAGCAGCCCACAAAAAAAAACTGTAGTTCTCGTTCAAAGCTAATAATTGTAATTCCAGATCAGTACTTTCGTCTTTATAAAATGGGTGGTTTCACGTGTATATTTCTAGCCCGGACATTATTGAAGATTTGCTAGCCCTTTTGTATTTTTGGCACAAAAGGCTACGATCCAAGATATTCTCTGAATATTTATGAATCAAAATATTGTTTGGACTAATTAGAAAAGAATTATTCCTTTAGTTGTACTTGTGTTTGTAGCACTCATGTTTTGTGAGACAATAATACATCCAAAAGGATAGATTGTTGGGTTGAAAGTTATGACGGCCAGGTTTACCGCTGAAGAGTAACAAGAAGACCTAGAACTTAAAATCACGCAGATGCATAACAATGTTGTCTTGTTATTGCGTTATGTATTATAATGTTGTAGTCCATTATGATATCCTTGATTTATTTTGATATTTTATAGTGAGTTTCGAATTATATATGTGCATTGAGAAATGAAATTCGAGAACCCGTAGCAACGCACGGGCATTTATACTAGTATAATAGTAAAGACTCTTTTTAATTCAGTGGTGACTCATGCAAAGAGTAATTTTAGCCAACCTTTTTTATGGAGGTTTTGACGTTAGCTTGCTGGGATAATTGGTTGGTTTGCAATGGAAAAAAAAATAGACAAGAGAGACCCACCTTCCTAAGGTGAAGCGTATTTTTTTTCATGATATTTCGCTTCTTCACCATAGGATTAAGGCCAACCACAGAGATAGTTTGTTGTCTTCGATCCGTTAGAACCCTACCTTAGTTCGATCTATTTCTACTTAGGTAGGTCTTTTTACTTTTCCCTCCTATACATATGACTTGGTTAGGGTTTTGAAAAAAAAAATTGATGTCGGGCTATTGCCTCACAGTTCATGGTAAAAAAAACAACTACTCCCTCTGATTCATAATGTGTGAGCAACTTAGTATAAAAGTGGCACTTACTACATCCATACCGGTTTACAAGGCATTTCCGCATTTCGAGAAAAATGTTTTCTACAAATTGAGTCAATAAAATATAAGGTATACGCCACAAAAATTATGCCATTGGATTTATATTCAAAAGAAGTTTCAGATAATATAATTTTTGTGATATATATCTAATATTTTGTTGACCAAATTAGTAGTTTAGTTTTTTTCTCCAAATACGTAATTACCCTGCAAACAAACATGGAGGGAGTACTACGGATTCAGGGGAGCATTATTTTAAATTTAATTCACGTTGGTCTCGAGACCATGTTATGTGTCATCTGTTTGTGGGTGATGGTTGATGTTTGTATTTTAACTCTTTTTTTATTTATGTACCTGTTTTGTACCCGTGGCAACGCACGGGCATTGTACTAGTACTATAAAAGCACCCTTCCAAAACTATATCTCGCATTTGACATTATTAAGTATAATTAATCTTGCATATCAGTAGGTTTGATGTTGCTATCATTTTACAGGTCAAGCAAAAATTACTCGGTACCATCACTTAATTGTGAAAGCACTCTCTTAAAAATACATCAAGCACCAGGTGGAAATTTTGAAGTGCCTAAAATTTGTCTCACAAGATAATCAAACATGAAAATCGGTATTTCTGATGTCACAAGGTATTTTATAAGTCACTAAAAAATACTCGGCATCACAACTTAACTATTGAAGCACTCTCCATAAAATTATATTTGGCACCTGGTCTAATTTGAAGTACCTAAAATTGGTCTGAAATGATAATCAAACGTGCAAATCGGTAGATCTGATGTCACGGGCCATTTTATAGGTCAAGAAAAATTATTTGGCACCACAACTTATTCAAGCACCCTCCTAAGAATACATCTAGCACCCCCTTTAAAAACAGAGGTCAAGCAAAAAATGCTCAGCACCATCACTTAACTATTCATGCACCCTCCTAAAAATTTCACCTAGTTGAAATTTACCTAAAATTTATCTCAAAACATATTCAAGCATGCATATTGGTACGCCCGATATGGCAAGTCATTTTATAGGTCAAGCAAAATATTAATCGGCACCATCACTTAACTTTTCAGGCAGCCTCCTAAAATTCATCTAGCACCCGACTGGAACTTTTAAGTATCTAAAATACGTCTCCAAAGATAATCAAACATGGAAATTGGTATGCCCGATGTCGCGGGTCATTCTATAGGTCAAAGAAAATTATCCGGCACCACAACTTAACTATTCAAGCACCCTCCTACAAATACTTCAGGCACCCGGTCAAAATTTGAAGTACCTAAAATTTGTCTCGCAAATCTCGCCAAAAAGACCTACCTTCTGTATATGTCGCACCTCGCCAAAAGAGCATTCAGTACCTATGATTTAGGTTTAGGGTTAGGGTTCAAGGATTATAGTTTAGGGTTTATGGTTAAGGATTATGGATAGATATTAGTGACGAGTTTAGGGTCGAAGGCTCATGTTTGTTGTTTAGGGCTAGTGTTTTATGTTACATCCACACGCTGATATGATCTTATAATAGCACCCAGCTTAGATATATGACGTACATCGTTGAGAGAGCATTCAATACCGAGGAAAGTCTTATACGAACCACCTCCCATAGGTGGTGTCATCATCTTGATGTTATATAATTAGAAAATACGTGAAAACAACACCATTTCTCCCTTTCAGCACCTAAAGTCATTTCATATTGCACCCTTGAAAAGGGGCAATCGGTACCTAGATTGCATTATCGATTTTTTTTAGAAACACAGTACAAACGCAAACGCTTACATACACGCGCATACACTCACCCCTATGAACACATACCGAAATACTGAGCCCGCGGATTGGATCTTGAAATTGACGAAGTCACCACAGGCGCCTCGCTGTCGACGGGAACATCGTCTTCCACTGAATGAATATTCCGCCTTTATGAAACACACAGAAATCAAACCTGGGGTTTGAACTCTGGTGGGCTAGGGGTACAACCACCCTCCTAACCACCCAACCTCAGGTTGGTTCTCCATTATCGATATATTTGATCTACAATACATGTCATCGAATCGATGTAAGTCGTACCTTCTTTCATACATCACCTACCATCGAGGTAAGCCGTACACTCACAAAAGGTTTTACTGGTACCTCGAGTACACAATCCACTCATAACCTAGGTATGTCTTAGACATACCGCTAACCGTAGACATTATCATTGTCTCTGCGTTATGTAATTATAAAAACGAGAAAGCACCACTTTTTGACCTTGAGGTCCCTAAGTCACGCATACCACACCCAGGGGCGGACCTATGTTGAAGCAAAACCGGGCCATGGCCCGCCCTTCCCAGCCCAAAACAATTGAGTGCTAAAATAGTCTGTCAAAAAATAAATATGTAGGATTTTCTTTGGGCTGGCCCGCCCAACATTTTCTGCCAAGATCCGCTAGTGACCACACCCCTCTTAAAAGGTGCAAGCGGTACCCCCACAACATTATCAAATTATCCGAACTACAAACCGTCAATTTAAGCCATTCTTGCTAAGTCGTACCAATGTAGGTATATGTAGTACGTAGCCAATATGGCATTCAGGGTATATAAAACATACTGAAAGGAATATTTAAAACGAGGAGAAATCATACCGCACCGCAGGTGTAAATTTATCGTACCTAGTTTACAATGATCTCGGTATCCCATTTTGTTTCAAAATATATGTGGGTAAATTTATCGTACCTAGTTTTTTTTAATTATGTAGGTAACCAACGATGAATTATATAGCACTTTCATATAATATACAAGTCTGCTTCCAAGATATCAATTGTTAAGTGCATATGCAGTACTAGGTCGGGAGCCGAATTGAATTTCAGGACTAGTAACGACTTGTTGCAGCTGCATAATCATGCTTACAAATATCTTCAAGGTCTCAAGCCATATCTCTTCTCACATCTACATGATCGAAGCAAAGAGAAATCTGCACGTACTACCTTTTGAACTTTCACTTTGGGCGTGAGAAGACGTTACTCATGCTAGCTGACCACTTTTTTTGGCCAAAGATGAGGCGGGATATGGACAGGTATGTGAAGAAGTGCATTACTTGCAACAAGTCCAAGTCCAAGCTGAAGCCTCACGGTTTGTATACTCCTTTACCGGCACCTACTACACCATGGGAAGACATTAGTATGGATTTTGTGTTGGGTTTGCCGCGTACTAAGAGATGCCATGAACGCGGAGCTTCGGAGCCTCGAGTGCGGTGGTCAATTCTGCTGGAATTGGCTGCCGGCCACAGGACAATCCGGGGGGATGCTCCTGGGGTTCCGTGACGCTTGCTTTGAGGTAGGGACCTGGCGGAAAGGGAGGTTCTTCATCAGCGCCGACCTTTTCCATCGCAGCCGTAGGGTCAAATGGACATGCATTCTGGTCTATGGCCCGGCTGACCACTCCTGGGGAGTTCCTGGATGAGCTGCAGGTTTCCCCTCATTGTGGGGGGCGACTTCAACCTCATCCGCGGACCTAGGGACAAGAGCAATGCCAACGTCAACTGGCCAAGGGTTTGCCAATTCAACGACGCCATTGCTTCCCTCTCCCTTCGAGAGCTCGTTAGAACCGGGGCAAGGTTCACCTGGACCAACAAGCAGCTATCCCCTATCCGCTCGGTCCTTGATAGGGTCTTCGTCTCTCCTTCCTAGGAGACGCTTTTCCCTCTGTGCTCTCTCACGGCGGTCACCCGCGTGGGCTCTGACCACTGTCCTCTCCTCTTAGATGATGGCGAGCAGGGGATTCGCCGGCCATCAAGGTTTTTCTTCCAATCCTGGTGGCTAAGGGTAGCCGGTTTTGAGCAGATGGTCAAGGACAAGTTGATCTTCTGCATCCAGGAGAAGGGACCGCACCGCTGCAGCATTGACCTCTGGCAATGCATTGCGCGGTGCCTTCGACAACACCTTCGAGGGTGGGGGGCCAACCTAGGCAAACAGCGGAGGGAGGCTCGGGATAACCTCCTCTCCCAGATTAAGGTGCTAGACGAGCTTGCCGACTCCTCTGGTCTAGATGAGGAGGACTGGGCCCTCCGATACTTCCTGGAGGACCAGATTGTGCAGCTGGATGGCGCGGAAGAGGACTACTGGTGTCAACGCAGCAGGCTTCAATGGACCCTTAAAGGGGACTCCTGCACCGCCTTCTTCCACGCTTACGCCAATGGGAGGCGTAGGAAGTGCCTTATTCCTCGCCTGCTGACAGACAATAGGGAAATTTCTAACCAGCAGGAAATGATGGGACACGTTTACCAGTTTTACCAGGGCTTGATGGGTGCCGAGGGGGAGGAAAGGGCTTTCTCCCTAGCCCCGGACCTGTGGCCGACCGACAAGAGGATCTCCGGGGAGGAGAACCGGGGTTTGGAGCTCACCTTTACTCTTGACGAGCTTGATGAAGTGCTTGAGGGCATGAAACCTGACTCGGCCCCGGGCCCGGATGGATTACCGGTCCTCTTTTTCAAGAAATTCTGGGACATCCTTAGAACACCCATTCTCCAGATTCTTAATGACTTTGCCCTAGGGAGGGTCGACATTGCGCGCCTTAACTTTGGAGTCATATTCCTTCTTCCGAAAATCCAGGGTGCGGACACCATCAAGCAATTTAGACCAATCGCTCTCATTAATGTCATTTTTAAATTTGTCGCTAAGGCATACGCTACCCACCTGGCACCTATTGCGCATAGGACTATTGACCGTAGCCAATCGGCTTTCATTAGGGGCAGGGGCTTGCACGAGGGAGTGCTTGCCTTGCACGAGATCGCCCATGAGTTGAGGGTCAAGAAACTTAAGGGCCTTCTCCTCAAACTTGACATTGAGATAGCCTTCGATCGGGTAAGCTGGGACTTCCTGAGAGAAGTTCTGTTGCGGAAGGGTTTCTCCCCCATGATCGTGCACCGCTTGATGCAACTGGTCTCGGGTGGCCAGACTGCTGTCAACGTTAACGGTGTCATCGGGGAGAACTTCAGGAACGCTCGGGGTGTGAGGCAAGGAGACTCTCTATCCCCGATCCTGTTTGACTTTATGGTGGACTCCCTGGCGGCTATCATTGCCAGGGCCACCGAAGCTGGGCACCTCAAGGGTGTGGTGCCTCACCTCATCCAGGGCGGAGTCACCCACCTCCAATACGCAGACGGCACCCTGATTCTGCTGGAGCCCTCCGAGGGTGGGATTGCTAACCTTAAGCTCCTACTTCTATGCTTTGAGAATATGTCGGGGCTTAAGATTAACTTTGCGAAGAGCGAAGTGGTGGTGACAGGGGTCACAGACCCGGAGCGCCAGAGGGTGGCTGACTCCCTGAACTGCAAGCTCGGGAGCTTGCCGTTTCACTACCTTGGCTTACCTGTCAGCGACCGCCCCCTCTCAGTCGCAGACTGGAACTTCCTCACGGAAAAGGTCAGACATAGGGTCGAGCCTTGGCAGGGTCTTTTCTTGGCATCCGCTGGGAGACTTGAGCTAACCAACTCTTGTCTCTCAAGCCTCCCGCTGTTTGCCATGGGCCTTTACCTGCTGCATGACACGACTCATGCAGCGATGGACAAACACCAATCCCGCTTCTTCTGGGAGGGAGTGGGGTCCAAACGCAAGTACCATATGGTTGACTGGGCAACTGTGTGCAAACCTCGGGTGTTTGGAGGGCTGGGAATCCTAAACACCAAGTCCATGAACATCGCCTAAATGGTAAAGTGGATCTGGAAGATCTACCAGAATGAGGAAGGCCTATGGGTAGACCTTCTTAGGGCTAAGTACCTTGGGGACCATGACTTATTCTCCCCGGCGGTTCCCACCAAAGGATCGCAATTCTGGAACGCCATACAGAAGATCAAATGGTACTTTAAAATGGGAGCCACACACCAGATTCATAATGGGCGTAGGACCTACTTCTGGTTGGACTGGTGGACGGGCGCTGGGCCCCTCCGTTTCACCTTTCCGCGGCTGTTCGCTTGCTGCGACAACCACTTTGCTACTGTCCAGGGGGTCAGGACCAATGAGGGCTGGAGGATTAGGTTCCGGCGCACCTTCGGCCTCGCTGAAAGGGTTGAATGGGACAACCTCTGCAGGATCTTTGATCTCTCGCCCGCCTCTGAGGGCGAGGATGTGGTTCGCTGGGCTCTCGAGCCTTCCGGGGAGTACTCCACCAGCTCGATGTACTCCAAGCTGTCCCGAGGGGGGACGGTTACCCACTTTAAGGAGATTTGGCGGACGAGGGTACCGCCAAAGATCCGGGTCTTCCTCTGGCAACTTATCCGGGGTAGGCTGCCATCCGGGGACCAGCTGCTCAAGCGGAATGGGCCATCGAATGGGCGATGTGCCCTATGTGGAGAATGGGAAACATGTGACCATATCTTCTTCACCTGCCACATCGCAAAATTTATGTGGGCAGGGATTAGGGAACTCCTTGCCTGCTCTTGGGACCCAGCAGGGGCTGCGGACTTCGTAGCCATTGCCAACGGCTTGTCGGGTAGACTTCGTAGGATAGCTTGGTTCTCCTTCGCCGCTCAGAGTTGGGCGCTTTGGAACATTCGCAACAAGCTAGCTATTGAGGGCTCCCTGATCTCCAGCCCGGCTGATGCTATCTTCAAAATGTCTATCTATATGCAGAGCTGGAGGGTTCTGGTCAGACCGAGGGACCGACCACTGCTGGACGTGGCGCTATACGAGGTTAGGAGGCTGCACGCGAGGATCCGGGCCGGAGGACACTAACGTCATCGACTCCCTGAAGCGACGAGTCCATGTTGCCTCTCCTGCTACCTTGGCGCGGCTACATCCTTTCACTATGTTGTTTTTCTTTGTGTCTCAGACTTTGTATTCGTATGGTGGCACTAGACTGATGGAGGTACCTGTTATGTGGTATGTGTTGTATCGCTACTACTGTTCGCCATGAGGGCTTTATATATAAAGCCGGGCCAAGGGCCTTATGTTAAAAAAAACTTTCTAGTGAACTTGCATGTATATACTGCCGGCGCAAGAAACAGAAAAATTCAGATATAGCACCGAGCCGAGCAGGAGTTGACGGCCGGCGCAGCGGCGGCCTACAACACGCAAGGGCATAGGCCGGCAGCGGGCGTCCATGCCGGTGCAAGCGGAATTTCAGGCGGGTGGAGCTGCAGAATTCCATGTGTGCCATGGTTTTTACATAAAAGGCTCGAGGCCCAACGCTAAATTAATAACACCTTTAACGACGGAAAAGATACATAGTGCTGAACCTAGCTTAGAGGAGCGAAACACCACATCCACACAAGAAAAAGAGCTACCAAAGATGCTACAAGCGGAAGAACGAAAACCCGGCACGACCATTACAAGGACTACCCAAAATCGGATCCTAAGCTAGACTGGCAACAGTGTCGGGCCGGAGCTCACCCAAAGAGCGAGCCAACAAACACGCACGCCGAGTACAGTCCCACCGTCTTAGAAAACGCGACCCGAGGCCGATCACCACTAGGAACCGACCATCACTGCCTGCAGACCAACGAGTAGCACCGAGATAGAGCTCAACAGAGAACCGGAGGATGCGGGGCACAAAGCAAGTTTTGACGACAATCGCGAGACGAAGAGCCAACACCAAAAGGCACCACATCTCCGCCGCACAACCAACGGAGAGCCGCACGCCGTGAACTCCAATGCGGTATCTTCAAGAAGAGCACGACCCCATAGCGTCGCTACCGCCCGATCCAAAGATCTTGGGTTTTCACCCGGAGGACGTGGATGAACTAAGCGCCGCCACACGAACGCCTTCAACAAGGGGACGACGTCCACGGATGTCGCTGTCTTGGCCCAACAGGCAAGGGTTTCCCCCGGCAATAGCACTCTGCCATCCATGGACCATTGGGGTATCGTCAACCTGGCCCCGATACCAACTTGTGATGCACCGGAACCGGTACCACGAGAATTCCAGCGATTCCGCCAAAATTCGCACGTATCGATTCTGTGATGCCCCCGACACGACGTGCGTGACGAATCACACACGTGATGCTAGAGGAAGTACCACGAGCGGTTACATTACAACAGGTTTACAATAGAGCCCACAAGAAACATTGATACATTCAATCCGGATTACGGATTGTAGTATGATAAGCTTTTTCCTTAGAAGACCTAGGTTTAATCGAACCTTGGGAAGCACTGCTAAATGGTGTGAAGGAAACGTCTACAAGACTTGCTACTGTACTTTATCTTCAGTTTATCAGACATATCTGCTTTACTTTTAAGGGGGTTGTGTTCAATGATGAAAATAGGCCAGGGTTAAGGTTTCACCTGCATCTATGCATACATATATAATTAAGCTCATATGTGTAACAAATAAAATAGAGATAAGAGATTTGTGAGTAGCACATCCGTAAATACTCTTGCCCCTAAAGTCAGAGGTGAGAAGAGCCTAATGGTCCAACCACTGTTCTTACAGCCGCAAGCAACAACAGTTATTAAGTAATGAATACAGACCAAAGCCTTAAGCTAGATGATTGTGCTATGATCCCGAATGAATCACTAAACATGTACCATTACTTTCCCCTCTCTGTCACTGAGGTTTCGTGGTAGCACGTTGTCGTTGCCTATTTGATGGTACCTCGGAGGAAGGATCCTCACGAGGGGGAGAAGAAGTAGGGGCCATAGGGCGGAGAGTCCTCGAAACGGTGGTACGCGATTTACCCAGCTTCGGAACACCTGCTCGAAGACAGGGCCTAATGCTGCTTGTCTGGAATTATCTGGGCGCTTTCGCGTTGTTACAATGAGTTGTGATTGTGCCTCTAGGGCTCCCGGGATCCGGCTTATAAGGGCGCACGGATCTAGGGTTTACACGGAGAGTCCTAGGCGGAATACAAGTTGCCTAACTACGGAATATTACATTGTCGTGCACGTCAAGGATCCGCCTTCCATCTAGCTCATATTGGATCCGGACACTTTATGGGCCTCCACGGATCTGGCCTTCTTTGTAGGTCGGTTGGGATCCGGCTCCTAGCTCCTGGGCTGGACTTCATCCATCATGATCTACAGCAACTGGGCCGCCCGATGGGCCACATGCCACATCACTGTATGTGGGCCACCTGGGCTTGCCGGATCTAGGCTATGCCGTTGATATACCCATAAAGTATACCCACAACAGTAGCCCCCGAAGTTCTCCGAGATTCATCATTCTTCCGACTTTAAGCAACTCGAATCCGAAGAGAATCTCAAAGAGCTTCCAAAACTATCTTGTTTCCGACTTCAATCAACCGGAAATCATTTTCTTTTCTTTAACGGTATCTTAGCAAATTTCTCACACATGTTGTACTGAACTTCCTTTTTCCCGCGCTAAATTTTCAGATATGCAAATCTTCGGCCGGAAATTTCGGAGTTGCTCAGTTCTAGTTACCGCTGCCTCGATATCACCAGTTTAACCTAATGACGCGTGGCGGCCAGCCAACGGTGTGACCGTTCCGTTTCCGCTGTTGGATCTAGCTCACGAATCTCCGCGCGCGGCTTATAAATATCCGCTGTGTTGGTAACTCTTCATTCCTTTCACCGCTTCAACCACTTCATCTTCTTCCTTCAGCCGCGCTGCCGACCGGATCTCATCTCCGGCGAACTCGCCCGCGGAAAGCTCCGTCCGCCGCCGTTCCAAGGCCGCCCTCAACCCGAGATCACCACGGTTGATCGGGAAACTCAACCCGCCACCGATCCGTGGTCAAGCGGAAGACGTTGCATCAAGTCCGGCGACCCCATCTTCGCCGGCGCGCCGAAGAACCACCACGCCATTAACGGTACGTGTGCCGGACCCGTAGAAGAAGAAGTAGTAGTTTAGAATAGATTAAGTCCGGTTACTCAGACTAGTTCGTCATATGGGTGCAGCCGGAAGCATGTCACCTAGTTCACCAAAATGTACTAGTAGTTCTCCGAATAGCCCTGAACCCAGTTCATTAGAACCAAGCTGTCCGGATCCGCTTGCATTCTTGCCACCGCATATTTCCAACACCAAGTTAGCTCAACCATTCTACGCATATTCTAGCAACGCATTAGGCCAGATCCCAACTCTCCAAGAAGAACTTGAAGGTCAAGCAAGGATGGCCGCTAAAGTGCAGGAGGCGGAGATGAAGAAGGCTTCCAAGGCCCGGATCCGAGAGGGCGAAAAAGGACAGTGGTGGCCTTGTGAGATTAAGGACTCGGATCTCATAGACCTCCAGAGTGAGGGAATGATTTCTCCAAACTGGAGTTTCATGGCAGACTCCATCTCGCCCAAGCCAGAAACGGGCGAATGTGTTCTTACGAAGGCCTGGGTACAGCGCGGTCTGTCGCTCCCCTGCTGGGAGTTTTTTCTCTCCATCCTCTCCACCTACGGTCTTCAGCCCCACAATATTTGTCCCAACTCCTATCTCCTCCTCTCGAATTTCGTGACGCTCTGCGAGGGGCATCTCAAAATTCGCCCCGACGTCCGCCTGTGGTAGTTTTTCTTCCGAGTTAAGAAGGAAACAAAAGACAAAGCTATGGTGAACTGCGGAAGCATGAATTTCATGCTCCGCCCTGGCTGGATGTATCCGCCTCACTCTTCCCACGAGTCTGTCCGGTATTGGAATGTCGGATGGTTCTACGTGAAGAACATCAAGGTTCCGGAAGTCCACGGCGGGCTGCCCAAATTCGTCAACAAGCCTCCAGAAGAACTCGACAGCTGGAGCTTCGTCCCCACCCTTGCTCACTTCCCGATCTTAGAGAAGGCTGCACAAAGGATTTCTTGGCTAGTCTACAATGTGCTAACCGGAACTGAACTTACACTCAGCTGGTTTTCTCGCCGGATCCAACCACTAAGGTATAACCCGCGCTTAATCTGCGAGTACACCGGGGTGGACGATCAACTCCGAGTCAGCCGCCACGACCTGCTAGCGGATTCTCTCAAGAGGAGGATCAAAACACTTGTGAAGATTGGACGAGGCCAGCCGGTCCCGGAGCTATTAAAAGACATCAAGATCAACAACCAGTGTCCTCCGGTACGCATCTATACTTTGCTATTTTTAACTTCTCATTTTGTGAAGCGTTCTAACTTTTCATTGATTTTCTCTCCAGCTCAATATTTTGGCGGAGGAGGATTTCCGCACCATACTCAGAGTCCCCGTCAGCGGTGAGGCGTCGAAGGAGGATCCGGAGGACGGCGATGAGGAGGAGGAGCAAGCACCCAAGAAGGTTGCTACTCGACCTACTAAGCGTCCCCGCGCCAAGGTTTCCGACACCGAAGCCGGAGCCACTGGAGAGGCCTCTGCCAAGAAGGCCAAGACTTTAAACCACCTCCGGTTGACTCGAGGAAGGCGGAGCGCGAGCGCCTTAAACAGTTGACAGAGGCCTCTCCACAGGAAAAAGGTCGTGCCCGCTCATTCTCGTCGCCACGTAAGTTTCGGAGTTCGATGCTTCTTTTTTTAACTTTTTCAACTTGTTACTTATACATTTCCTTCACTTGTTTGTAGGAACCCAACTACCACCACCACTCGAACCAACATCCAAAAGCCTATCACGAAATATATGCCGAAATCTCCGGCTGTTGGTCCTCTTACTCCAGCTCCACCAAGCTCCTCCCACGCAGCTCCCGAACCTTCTCCGCCCAGAGCTCAACCCTCACCCGCGCCCGCTACCGCTCCACCAGAAATTATACCAGTGAGTAGCGAGAAGGCACGCGGAGGAAGCTCTGGCACGAAGCGACCTGCTCAAGAGGAAGCCGAGGTCCAAGGCCAAGAAGAAGCGGAAGTTAATTCTTTAGGGAAGGCTAAAGCTGCGGCTAATGATGTCGTCGGATTCCCGGAGAACTTTGGCGATCCGACCGACCTTACCTCCACCCCCAAAGCGTATGCTACCAAGTTTTTCAATAAACTCACTGAGGCGGAGAAGTGGGATCTGGAACAAGATCTACTTAACGCCATGATGAACAACGCCAGGGCGAAGCCTGATGCCGAATCATCGGAAATTCAGGATTTCAAGAAGGATGTCGGCCAGTTCTGCGACCAGCTCCTCTGCAAGCGCAAGGTACTTCCCAGTAGCCCCCAAGTATGTAGGTGGTAACTAATCAATAGTTAGCACCTAAATACTTAAAAGAAACTGAAACTGAAGAAGATTTTTTAAAGTGTTGTAGTAGCCCCCAAGCGTTATGGCGGAGAATTTCCCGGCAATAATGCTTCGAAAGGATCCACTTTTTTATAGCGTAGCCGGAATTTACTCCTGCTCTGTTTCTATTACAGGAACAGCAAGCACTGCATTATTAGCTGCATAAGAACATTGCCCTGCAGCGCCACATAACCTTGGGCCAGGCGGAGCAGATTCAGGTTGTTAAAGAAGAGAATGCGGAACTGAAGAAACAACTGGCGGAAGCCCAAGGTTGGTTTCCATCCTATTTTGCCATTAGTCCATGTTCCGACTATCAGGTTTGGTTTTGACTTATCGTTGGATAGGTGCATCTTCTTCCCTCGCCACAGCCTCGTCCGAACTCAAGAACTTGTGCTCCTCTTACCAAGATCTGGAGAAGAAACTCGCGGAGGCGGAACAACAATGGGAGCAAGCGGAAAAGCAGCTGGTGGAGAAGAGCTCTGAACTTATCAAGAAAGATGGAAAATTTTCCATGAAACGAAAAGTTGACAGCGACACTCTTCAAAAGCAGCAGAAAGAAATTAACGGGCTCCAGATGTATATGGATACGGCGGAGAAGCACTGGGACTTACTCAACACGGATGTCATGGGTATGTATCCGGAGCTTGCCAAATAAAACTTATCCATTAAACTCGAGCTTAAGCTTATCTCCGATCATCTCATGTAGAGCCTCTCGGATATGATGAAGAACGTCGGAACCAGTTTCCCCGCGATGACCTTCTCCAGCTCGCCGGAGATGACTGCAAAGACCTTATCTCCACCTATCGGAAGATTTGCCATAATTTGGCAATTAAGAAGAGTCGTACTTGCGACGTTCGCGAGCTTATTCAAAGAATGGACCTTCTTCCAGAGCTGGTTGTAGATCTTCAAGCTTCATCGGCTCGGGGCGCTGTTGCAATGTCCTTGGCCATGTGCCTGCCTCACACCGGAGCTTGATATTGACAGGGTCACGTCTGGTGTTCCTCCGGCTTCGGATGTCAATGCGCTTCTGGATGCAATTAGCGGCTACGACACCCACATTGCCCGAAGGATCCGACATGATGAATTTTATGACAAGGTGGTACTTCCTGCCGACGAACCTCTTGAAGCAGAGCTTCATAAGGAACGTGAGGCGGAGACTCGACCTACCGGATCCGGTAGCCAATATACCCGGACTAGCTCCAAGGAAGCCACGAAGGGCAAATCCAAGGACAACGCGGCGTCTCCGAGTGAAGAGGATGAAGAGAGCGATGATGATGTGTCTTCTCCGGCCCAAGATGAAGAGAAAGGTGAGCCAAAGGCTAACGACGAAGATTGTTCTTCTCCGGCTAAGGGGAAGTAGAAAACATATTCCTGTGGGAACAAAACAATGCATCATTTTGGCCCCATCGAGGGTTTATAATATATAACTTAAATATTTTTAAGTAGCTAGGGGTGAAACAATTGCATGTGGGCGGAAACTTGTCCTACGACTCATTAAATATATTTGCATGTTTCATCTATTTGAAAAGCAAGTGCTAGTTTCTAAGTTTTCCGGCTTGTTCACTTGACCTTCCGCGAGCCGGAAGACCTTTAGCCGGAACGCTCGCCTGCGGCGACGAAGCCCAATGGCAATCCGTCAATAACCGCGGAAACAAGCCCCCAGCCGAGGTGCCGAAAGTCGCTACCAGGAATCCGTGAGTTCGCAACAGAAATATTATCCACCAGAAAACTTAAGCTTACGTCCTAAAGGAAGATTTTGGAAATCACAACTTCCATACACGCCTAAGCGGAAAAATCCAGCTCTGCGGTTTTAGTCGGAAAACATACACGATCCAAAAATGAAAAACTAAAGGAGGTAGAAGACTCTAAGAGTGAACCATATGCTTTATTTCATTGATCATGTATCATATATATTTGTTGACTGCCAAAACCCACCGGCGGGCAGCGGCCTTGTCAACACTGTAGAGCCGGGGGGAGCCTAGAGCTGCGGCCGGCTGAGACCCCTCCGAGCGACGGCCCGCAATGCTCTTCTGGTCACACGCGGCGTTGCGAAGTGCAAGGGCGTGCCACCTGACCTATACCTGGTCAGGAAGGTGATGAGATTGCCTCGCTTAGTTTCTGCAGGGGCATACATGTAAACGTTAAATACGAGCCTCGATCGGCTCTCGGGTTATCCCGTGAATCGGCTCAAAGAGCCGATCCACCCATGATCCGTACGGGGTGTACGAATACTTGGTGGTCCTGCTTGATCAAGATGAAGCTAATGAGATCTACGACGATTTAGGGTTTTCACCACATAATCGGATCATCCTACTCCAGTGTTGGGCCGGATGGCCACGCACGGTGCTCGTAAGCCGATCCTAAACAAGGCCAAAAAACCAACATGAAGTTGATCCTAGGAACATCCCGTTTAGGACTTGCGAACGCCACCCTACGTGCCACAGGATCCTCCCCCTTTGTAAGGCCAAACTATTGCAGATATTAAACTAATCCTTGTAGAACAAGGAGCAATCGTAACGGATCAGATCTACTAAATAATGATCAAGCGGGGTGCCGCCCCCACACCTGAGATAGGCGTGAGGACGGCTAGATATGCAAGGATTGCACTACGTAAGCATGCTTAAACGAAGAACAATGCTAACCCTAACACATCTAATGATAACTACGTTGCTCGCCATCAAAAGCGCTTCAGTACGAGCAACGCATGAACAACGTGGGCTTGTGCTGCCTAGATCGCAAGATGCGATCTAGGCAGCATGTCGCTTACCCGATAGAAACCCTCGAGACGAAGGAGTTGGCGATGCGCCGAGATTGGTTTGTTTTTGGGGTTGAACGTGAGTTGTTGTTTATTCCATAAACCCTAGGTACATATTTATAGTCCAGGGGACTTTCTAATGTGGGCATGCACTAAACCGTGCACGACTAAGATTCTATCTCTAAACTAAAATAGATCTAATATGTTACAGATACACGGGCAATTAAGCCCAAATTCTCCGTGCAAGGCCGCTTCATATATCTTCCATACGTAATCTTCCAAGCCCATCTTGATCGCGGCCCACCTCCTGATTTAGCCAAAATCTGGTGATAACACATGCCCCCCTGGTTTTGGTGATGATAATTCCAAAACCACTCTGTTTTTTTTTTTCCAGAGGGGTCGTATCACAGCAGAGCGGAACTGTCGCAGCACGCCTTATCATGACGACTTGCCTTCCCAACTTCTCTGCACGATTTGACAGTTTTGGCACCATGTCCTCGAGAACTGCTCGGAAATTAAAAACCCCCACCTCCTTTTATTTAGCCACAACGAACAGTTCTCTTCTTTACCCCTTCCGCAGTAGTGCTCCAAAAACCCTCCCCTGCAACCATGTCCTCTTCCTCTTCCTCTTCTTCTTCGTCGGATCCTTCCCACGTGTCTTCTCCCATCCGAGAGTCGACGCCCTCGTGGGGTACACAAGCGGCGTATGACATCCTTGCCCCGACGAAGTGGGACAAAGAGGACCATGACTCCTCCGTCCGGTCCGAGGATGACAAATCCCAAACCGACGGGGAGAGCGACCTCCGCTACCTTGCCGACGAGGAAGTAGTGGAGGAGAGCGAAGACGACCGTCTCTCCTGGGCGGACTTCACCACCTCCGAGGAGGTGAAGGAAGAGGGAGAGGAGGAGGAGGATGAAGACAGCTCCTCCGACGAGCCGCCGGCCAAACGCCGCCACCTCTGGCCCGGGAACCTCAGCGACGTCGACAGTGACGACGACGCCGACGAAGAGGACGAAGACGACGAGGGTCCTATCGGCGGCCGCTGGAGCAGCGACGACGAGCCGGCGGGGAGTAGCACCGGCGGTAGCGACGACGGTGACGACGACGACGACGAGGGCAGCAGCGGCCCCTAGATAGGGTCTTAGCATAGGACTAGCAGTAGCAGACGGGGCAATGTATCCCCCTGGTCTTCTCTTTTGAGGGCAATCAGCTCTTCTCTGTAAGAAATCTGGCTCATCAATGAAGAAATTCCCCAACTCGATTTTGCCGATTCCATTTATGATAATTTAGCCGATTGTCTCCCCTCCCGATTCTGCCGATTGCCACACTAGACCATGCCCAACAAGCCGATGGCATCGCACCGGCCTCCCACACTAGATTTCGAGATAGATCCATCTAGACCCAAACTCCTTGCCACACAAGTCCAAGCCTTATTCGCGCGAATCCACAGATCTCATTCAAGATGACATGTTGGACCTAGCGGCAAAACTCCTGAAATAATGTCAGGTCTCCTCTTCCTTATTCTCTCCGAATTCTGCTCGTCCAGCTCCGACAGCTTCCCTCTACAATAAACACCGTCTTTTGAACGAGCCGACACGAAGAGCGGGCCCATTTTGACAGAGTTGGTTAGACCTCGAGGGCGAGCTGCCCCCGAGCCTTAGCCACGGCGAGGGTAAAGGATGGATCATCACCATTGAGATTTCGGGCGGGCCCAACCCTGTCCAAAAGAGTTATCCCGCGGGGCCACCAGCCGATCACCTCCCTTCCGTTGAGGGTCCATACAGCCGATCCGAGCAAGCTATGATAATTTTGCAACATAGGCACCGTTCTTCGGGTAACTTGCGGTGCGAGAGTTCGGCCGATCCCAACGAGATCGGCTCCCGGAGCGAGAGACCTTCAAAGTGAGCTGCCCCCGGGCCTTCAAGGTGAGAATAGCAACGAGCTGATTACGTCAATCATCCTTGGTTTCTAACTCACAACGCCGTATCAACCGATTTAGAACAAATCGGCTCCTTTAGAATGGGGAATTCCGAGACGAGCCGCCCTCCCCGAGCTTCTTTAGTCCAAACCTTGCGCCTTGCCGATCGGGTCAGCTCATCATCTTCGGCAGGTTGAAGCAACTTCCGGTGAGAACGTTTTCGTGTTTCGACGCTCTCCGGACTCTTGGAGGGAACTACCCCTCTGCTCTTAAGTCGATGCCTGCTGCATCGGCTATGCCTGAAATTTTTCGAACCCCTTTTTTTTTATTTTTCCGGCCGACTTGTATATCGGCCCCCCATGTTCCAATACCCATCAACAGAAGATGAAATGGTTCTGTTGCACACCCTCGTGTTTTATATACCTGGGTGCCCCCCCGAGCCGATTCTGTCAAGAGAATTGATGGTATCGGCTCTGTTGGATAACATGTTGAACCCAGGCAGAATGGTGGGTGAGGATATTCCCGGCCGATTACCGGAATCGGCCTCCACGTTGTTTGCTCGGTGAAGGTCTTGTAATGCTCCTTCACGCATCCTTGGGGCCGATCACAAGGATCAGCCTCACCGACTTGCACATTGCTTGGCTTATACTACATGGTCGGGCCGGTGGATAAAACTAGCTTAACCCTTCCCTTCGTCACATCGATGCGCTCGCGAGTCGTCCAATTTGATGCCCGAAAGGGGTTCTTGGCCTGCTGCTTCCCATGCGTTCATGCCAGCCGTTGAAACTTCGGCCGAGTCGTCGGCTTGGACGACCTCTACCTCATCCCCATCCCACTCGTATTATGCATTGGTGCATCGTGGAGGGAATGCAGCGAGTTGGCGTGGATCCAATCTCTTCCTAGCAAAACAGCATAACCGCTCGTGCTATCAACGATAAAGAACGCCGTGGGGATGGTTTTTCTTCCTACGGTCGGATCCACATTCGAACTCCTTGTGCTTCGGATGCTTGGCCGTTGAAGTCGCTCAACGTTACGTTGGTCTTGATTAGATCCGAACTCGAGCGTCCCGGCCCGACGTAGCATAGAATACGGCATGATGTTAACTGCCGCTCCGGTGTCCACCAGCATCCTGTTTACAGGCCTCCCATCAATATACCCTCGTAAGTACAGGGCCTTCAGATGCCTGTAGCTCCTGTCTCGTGGCTTCTCAAAGATAACCGGCCGTGGGCCGCAGTCAAGTTGTGCCACGGAGGTCTCGTCTAACCCTGGGGCATTGAACTCCGAAGGGAGGATAAACACCATATTTGTGCCAGCCGATGTTTCATCATCGGCTTTTCTCTGTTCGGGGCGCCACTCTTTCCTTCGTGGCTGACTTTCCTCGTCCAAGGTTCGCAGAATTTTGGCGGCCAGATCGGGCCGTGCCCTCCTTAGCGTGCGCAGATATAATCTTTCAGTTTCTTTCAACCCTTGCGGACGCTGGACTCTTTGCTTCTGGGAATGGCTGAGCCCATCGTGGTACCATCCGGATCGACGATATTTGTATTCTTCACTATCGTCCTCTAGCTCCTCGAGATTTTCCATCTGAGGGGACTCGGCACGCTTGTCCCGATGCGGGAAAGGCCCTAGCCGGCTGAACGCAGACACGTTAGCGGCACCCTTCTTTCTTTGTTTGCATTCTGGGCAGTCCTCAATTGTTGGCAATCGGCTCATCCCTGAGTCCCGAGCAATGTTTGAAAAACGGGCAGTTCCGAGTGCTTATCCATGTCACTCCGTCCCCTTGGCCTCCCTTCGGCGCGACGGCCGTACCTTTTGTTGCTTCTACCATGTTGGCGGTACCTTCCGACCTCGGCATCAGACCGGACATTCCTCTCATCGTCGGCGTCGTAGCGCCGACGTCGGTCTTGGTGTTGCTCGTATTTGCTGAGAGGGTGCTTGGAGTGTGGGCGTTGATACCGCATGCTTTTATTCCCTTCCTTGCCGGGTACCGCATGTCCTCACCTCGGGGTTGGCCGCGCGGATCGGCCCCCTCTTCATCCTTGCCACGGGAGTGGCTGCTTTCTGTTTCCCCTTTGTCATGGCGGCTTGCAGATCCTGCCACATTGACACCAAAGGAACACTTTGGCCGATCTATGGGGTGGCTGAGATCCACCGTGTCGACGCCGGGCCCCGGGCGTGGGTTCCTACCAAGCCCGATACCGTGCGGCCGGGTCTTCTTAGTGGAGCCGATGAGTTCGGCTCCAAGGGTTGCCTTGATCCCGTCATGTTCCCTTCTGAGCTCCTTGGGTAGATCCCCATGCTTCAAAGACCTGGCGCGCTCCTCCAACGGGGTGGAGAGATCCCTCTCCTCAAGCGCGCCTTCGGGCGTGGAGCCCCTCCCCCGACGCCATGGGAGTGGGTTCGGTGGGAGGAGCCGAAGAGTGCGGCTTCGAGGATGGCTTTGATCTCGTCGCATGTGATCGGCGTGCCGTCCGCCATCTCGGATGTAGATGGCGATGTGGTTGATGTAGACGATCGTCCCACCGGCGTGCCGGAATGTGTTGACTGCCAAAACCCACCGGCGGGCAGCGGCCTTGTCAACACTTGTAGAGCCGGGGGAGCCTAGAGCTGCGGCTGGCTGAGACCCCTCCGAGCGACGGCCCGCAATGCTCTTCCGGTCACACGCGGCGTTGCGAAGTGCAAGGGCGTGCCACCTGACCTATACCTGGTCGGGAAGGTGATGAGATTGCCTCGCTTAGTTTCTCCGCGGGGCATACATGTAAACGTTAAATACGAGCCTCGATCGGCTCTCGAGTTATCCCGTGAATCGGCTCAAAGAGCCGATCCACCCATGATCCGTACGGGGTGTACGAATACTTGGTGGTCCCGCTTGATCAAGATGAAGCTAATGAGATCTACGACGATTTAGGGTTTTCACCACATAATCGGATCATCCTACTCCGGGTTGGGCCAGATGGCCACGCACGGTGCTCGTAAGCCGATCCTAAACAAGGCCAAAAAACCAACATGAAGTTGATCCTAGGAACATCCCGTTTAGGACTTGCGAACGCCACCCTACGTGCCACAGGATCCTCCCCCTTTGTAAGGCCAAACTATTGCAGATATTAAACTAATCCTTGTAGAACAAGGAGCAATCGTAACGGATCAGATCTACTAAATAATGATCAAGCGGGTGCCGCCCCCACACCTGAGATAGGCGTGAGGACGGCTAGATATGCAAGGATTGCACTACGTAAGCATGCTTAAACGAAGAACAATGCTAACCCTAACACATCTAATGATAACTACGTTGCTCGCCATCAAAAGCGCTTCGATGACGAGCAACGCATGAACAACGTGGGCTTGTGCCGCCTAGATCGCAAGATGCGATCTAGGCAGCATGTCGCTACCCGATAGAAACCCTCGAGACGAAGGAGTTGGCGATGCGCCGAGATTGGTTTGTTTTTGGGGTTGAACGTGAGTTGTTGTTTATTCCATAAACCCTAGGTACATATTTATAGTCCAGGGGACTTTCTAATGTGGGCATGCACTAAACCGTGCACGACTAAGATTCTATCTCTAAACTAAAATAGATCTAATATGTTACAGATACACGGGCAATTAAGCCCAAATTCTCCGTGCAAGGCCGCTTCATATATCTTCCATACGTAATCTTCCAAGCCCATCTTGATCGCGGCCCACCTCCTGATTTAGCCAAAATCTGGTGATAACAATATTACAAGGTATGCAATGCGATAAATGCTAAGTGTGGAAAGGACGTAGCTGTGCTATATTCCAGGGACGATCTGTTTCATCGTAAATGTCATCCGGATCCTCCCGTTTGCGTTTCCGGTACCAATTAGCAGGTCTATCCTTTAGTTCCCGGAAATCAACGAGGTAGTACGATCCATTGTGAAGCACTTTGCTGATGACGAAGCGTCCTTCCCATGGAGATTGCAACTTATGGTCTTTCACCTGTCAAAGGCGGAGGACCAAGTCTCCGACCATGAAACGAGCGGTTCCGAACTCGACGACTATGATAGCGTCGGATCTTCTGCTGGTAAATGGTGGAACGTTGATCAGCTAGGTTCCGAGCTTCTTCGATCAGGTCCACAGATAGCTGTCGAGCCTCGCTAACAGTTTCATCGTTGTAGGCGGAAACTCGCGGTGACTCATGGATGATATCGGTGGGGAGCACAACTTCGGATCCGTATACCAGGAAGAACGGAGTAAATCCGGTTGACCTGTTAGGGGTAGTTCGTAAACTCCACAGAATAGAGTCTAGCTCCTCAGCCCAAGCTCCGACTGCACGTCGCAGCGGTTCTTCAAGGCGGGGTTTGATTCCGTCTAGTATAAGGCCATTAGCTCGTTTGACCAGACTATTAGACCGTGGATGAGCCACAGATGCAAGATCAAGCCGGATCCCTACGTCATTGCAATAATCCTTGAGTTCTCCCTGTGCGAAATTTGTGCCATTGTCTGTGATTATGCTGTGTGGGATGCCGAATTTCGTCACGAGGCTGCAAACAAATTTTAGTGCCGTAGCACCATCGGATTTTCTCACTGGCTTTGCCTCGATCCACTTACTGAACTTGTCAATAGCGACCAAGAGGTATTCACAACCGCCACGAGATGATCTCGTTAACTTCCCGACCATATCGAGCCCCCAGACCGCAAACGGCCAAGTGATAGGGATGGTCTTCAGGGAGCATTTCATTGAGTAGCGTAGTACTGACAACCTCGGCAAGTTTTCACCAGCTTCTCAGCATCTTCTTTAGCTGTGAGCCAGTAGAATCCTAGCCGAAAAGCTTTTGCAACGAGGGACCTGGGAGCGGCGTGATGCCCGCAATCCCCTGCGTGGATCTCTCTGAGGATTTCAATGCCATCCTGATTTGAGACGCACTTGAGAAATACCCCGTTTGCACTTCGTTTGTAGAGTTGTCCATGAATGATTGTGTAGGATCTTGCTAGCCTGATGATCTGTCGTGCGAGGACCTCGTCCTCCGGCAACTTATGATCAATGAGGTAATCCAAGAACGGCTGTGTCCAGGCCGGAATGATAGCCATCACTTCCTTGGCCGGAGATACTGCCAGATCTGGGTTTTCCGGGTTCGCGCCCTTCACCGAGGGTATCCGTAGATGCTCCAGGAAAATGCCAGGTGGAATTGGTTTCCTGCCGGATCAGAGCTTGGACAACATACCTACCGATATGTTATCGTCTCTCCTGACATACTTGACTTCATATCCGAGGAAGAATTTGGCGATCTCGTCAACTTCGTCTCTGTAAGCCGCCATAACGAAGTTTCTGGCGTTACAGGTTCCGGCTACTTGTTGTGCCACCAGGTCGGAATCTCCGCAGCATATGATGTGCTTGATCCCAATTTCCTTTGCGATGCGCAGACCATGTAGTAGAGCCTCGTATTCCGCCATATTGTTGGTAGCTTCGAAGTGAATCTGCAGGACGTCATCGCGGTTCTTCTCCGGTAGGTGACTTCAGGGTGACTCCAGCCCCCGAGCCTTGATGTTGCTTGGATCCGTCAAAATGCATGACCCAGGCTTTTGGTTCCAGCACAGGTGTGCCCTCTGGCGCTTCAGTCCAATCCGTGATGAAATCCGCTAGAACTTGAGACTTGATCGTAGTTCTGGCTTCGTAGTTGATGTCAACGGCAGAAAGTTCGATGCCCCATTTTGCTACGCGCCATGTTGCGTCGAAGTTGTTGATAATGGTTGACAATGGAGCCTTTCTCACAACTGTCATAGGATGCTCCTGGAAGTACTGCCTCAGCTTCTGACTACCTAGGAAAACACCGTAGGCTAGCTTCTGACAGTGAGGGTATCTTTGTTTGGATTCCGTTAGGACCTCGCTAATGTAGTAGACTGGCCTTTGAACTCCATATTCATGACCTTCTTCCTGTCGCTCCACCACAATCACTAAGTTGAAAACCTTGTTGGAGGCTGCCAAATAGAGGAGCATGGGCTCTGACTCACTTGGAGTTGCCAAGGATAGGTGGGGAGGAGAGTATGTTCTTTAGTCCCTGAAGTGCCGCGTCTGCTGCATCATCCCAGAAAAATTTGTCAGTTTTCTTTAGCAGCTTGTATAAGGGTAGTGCCTTCTCGCCAAGACGGCTAACAAATCAACTGATTGCTGCGACACAACCAGTTAATCGTTGCACATCTTTGAGACTCAGGATAGCCTTGATATTTTCCGGTTTAACCTCAATCACTCTATGAGAGACAATGAAGCCAAGAAGTTTTCCGGATGGCACGCCAAAGACGTACTTCAGTGGATTCAACATCATCTTGTACCGTCGGAGGTTTTCGAAGGTTTCCGTGAGGTCGCTGATCAAGTTGGATCCTTTCCGGGTCATGACCGCGATGTCGTCGATGTAGGCGTGCACGTTCCGGCCAATTTGGTCCTTCAGGCACCGCTGCATCGTACGTTGGTAGGTGGCACCTGGGTTTTTCAAGCCAAAGGGCATAGTAACATAGCAGTAAGTGCCAAAGGGTGTGATGAACGAGGTCTACTTTTGGTCGGACTTCTTCATCCGGATCTGGTGATACCCGGAATATGCGTCAAGAAAACACAGCAGTTCCGCCCCTGCCGTCGAATCAATGACTTGGTCAATGCGCGGCAAGGGGAACGGATCCTTCGGGCAATGCTTGTTCAAGCCGGAGTAATCGATGCACATTCTTAGTATTTCAGAATTCTTTTTGGGTACAAGGACGGGATTTGCGACCCAATCAGTATGGATAACTTCTACTACAAAACCTGCCTCTAGTAACTTTGCTAATTCCATTCCTATGGCGCGGCGCTTCTTATCACCAAAGCGCCGCATAGCTTGTTTCACCGGTTTGGCACCAGATTATATGTTGAGGTAGTGCTCGGCGAGTTCCCTTGGTACTCCGTACATGTCAGAAGGTTGCCATGCGAAGATATCCATGTTAGCTCTGAGGAACTCAACGAGCGCGCTTTCCTATTTGGGGTCCAGGCCTGCTCCGACTGACACCTGCTTAGTGATATCGCCATCTATGAAGTCGTGCTTCTTGGTGTCTATCGCGGCCTTGAACGAGTTCTTCTGTTCGGAGATCTGCTTCTTGGTAGTCTGCATCTCACTCGGATCCACCGCGGCTCTGTAGCCTTGCAGCTCCTCTCCAGATATCACAGATTCTGCAAAGGCGGCTTCACCCTCCTCACAGTCCCTAGCTTTCTTGTAGTCTCCGGATACGTTGATCATACCGTTAGGACCCAGAATCTTGAGCTTATTGTAGATGTAGCATGCCCGTGTGTGGAACTTGTGGTTGGTGGGGCTGCCGAAGATTACATGGTAGGAGCTCTTGAAGGGCACCACTTCGAATGTGATCATATCTTCGCGGAAATTGTTAACGTCGCCGAAGGCCACGGGAAGTTTGATGCTGCCCAGGGAGTTAGCCTTTTTACCCGGAACCACACCATGAAATTCAGTGGTGCTATGCTTGAGCTGTTCCTTGGTAAGGTTCATTCTCTCTAGGGTCTCCAGGTACATGATGTTCAAGCTGGCTCCGCCGTCCATAAGGCACTTGGAGAAGTCATACCCGTCGATGCGGGGACTTACAACCATGGCGTAGAATTCTTTCGGGATGACGGCTGGATGATCCGACCTGTCAAAAGTGCAGCCTTTTTCCGACCACTTGACATACTGTGGCACAGCCGGAACTGTGGCGTTCAAGAGCCGGAGAGCCGATTTCTTGGCCCGGATCGTTGGTGTTCCGAGGAAGGTGTGGTAGGCTCCGACACTCTTTTTTACGAAGGGGTTGGATTTGTTAGTTGCGGTACCCTCTTTGGGATCCGGCGAAGCATCATCCTCGTCCATCGCCACGGAACTGTCCTCGTCCTTGTCCTTGTTCTTGCCCTTGCCTCCTTTGCCGCGAGGGCGGTGCTTCCAGGCTCGCTTGTATCCTGCTTCCGGGTTAGTTTTGAGATCATTAACCCACTTGCAGTTGCGGTTGGTGTGAGAGGATTTGCCCGTAGCCGGATCTATATGAGCCAGGCACAGCATATCCCTATATTACTCGTACGTCTGGGGAGCGCGGGTTCCGGCAACGGTGACTTCGTCAGCGCGCTGCTGGTCCCTGCCGGCTCCGCCACCACGTCTGCGGCCTCTTCCGCCTCCTGGACCTCCGCGTTGGAACGTCATGGCGACCATGTCGGATCCTCCGCCCTTTTGGTCTTCGGAGGGGTTCTTTCGCTTGTTGTTGTTGCTGCTGCCACCGTTGTCATGGTTTTTCTTTTGATGGTGCAGGGGTATGGCTGTGGCTGCGAGATCTCCTCCTGCGTCATCATCGGCGGCGGTGTGATTACTGGCGATGGTGATCATTTCATCCAAAGTCAGCTTGTTTGCATTGACCAAGCAGGTAAGCTTATGCCGCAGCAGTCCTCCCCTCTGCAAGCCACCAATGAAGGCGTGCATAGCTGTGCGGTTATCCACGTTCTCGCACTCGTTTCTGGTTGCTAACCATCGGGTGAGGAAGTTCCTTGATGTTTCACCCTTTTTCTGGATACATTCCTGTAGATCTCTTGTCGTGGCAGGTCTCTTGTAGGTGCCCCTGAAGTGATTCTCGAAGGCGTTCTTCAGGTCAAACCAGCAAAAGATGGAGTTCTTCTCGAGGTCGTTGAGCCAAACATGAGCTGGACCAACAAGATGCAACTGGAGCATGCGGCAGGCTATGTTGGGGGTTCCTCCGGCGAAGGTTACTGCATTGTAGTAATCCTCGATCCAGGTATCCGGCATTTCACCGCCATCATAATGATTCAGGTTTCCGGGTAGCTTGAGGTTCAACCTTCTTGGCTTTGGTTCCTCTCGAATCATCCTGCCAAAGCACTTTGGGCCAATGTAGTCGGTTATGTACTCGTTGAGACGTTCCCGTGCATCGCTCGGGCCGCCGCCAGGGGTCTTTGAGCGAGAGCGAGATCTCCGGCCTCCGCCTCCGTCTCCTCCACTGGGTGGAGGTGAGGGAGATCTGCGAGGGGGCCTGTAGGATTTTTTGCTTCCGCCTTCGGATTCCCGACGCTCTTCCCGCGGCTAGCTCCTGCTTCGGTGGCTACCTTCTCCTTGGTGACGGTCGCCTCCGTCATTCTAGCTTCTGCGGAGCTCAGTCTCGCGTTCTTCGTTCCGGCTCCTTCGTGGTTCGGGTTCGCGATCATCGTTCCGGGTCCGGCGGGGTTCCGGCGTACGCTCCGTGTTCCTGTTCCTCGGAGGCGGCACGTTGTCGCGGATGTTGATTCCACCTGGCCCATGGGGCCTGGTGTTTCCAACTGGACTACCGTGGCGAGGTGGTGGCGAAGGACGCGGGATCCGGGGCGGAGGTGACCGGTTCCGGTACTTGTATTTGCCAGCATACATCGAGCCCTTTCCCTTTGCAGGGTCTCTCGGAGGTGATTCCGAAGGCACCGGGATTGGGTTTGGATGCTCTTTGGTTTTTCTCCTGCGCTCCATGGATCTGGTGCGCGATTCATCATCACGATGTTGTGTGTCAGGGGCGTTCTTATGCGTGGTAGATACACAATGATCCGGGTTGGATTCCAACCTGCGCGAAGTGTCTGCCTTGCTCTGTTGCTTCATTGCTGAGGCAACGAGCGTACGGACGTGGTTGATATCGATCTCCTCGTCCTTCTTGGCTAGTAGCTCCGCAGCCTTCTTCATGTTGTCCTTTGGGGTTGTGAGCGGCTGTTGATCAGTGGGAGTTGCGAAGGTGATCTTGCGAGGAGTAATAGCCTCCCGCCTGATCCTATCAGCATCCTTCTGAGCCTCTCTCATCTTGGCCTCCCAGTGCTTCCGGAGTTTCTTGGCCTGTTCCAGCGATTCCACAGCATCGCGCTCTCTCTTGAGGAAGTTGTTCATGATGCCCTCGGCCTCTTTCCTCTTGTCCAGCATTGCCATTGCGGTGTTTGCGAACCTCCTGGCGGTGGCTAGCATCTCCTGTCTTTTGGCTTCTAGAGCCACCGGATCCGCGGCCTCGTCTGGGGTTATTGCTTTGTTGATGATTTCCGAGTGCGCGATGGCATCCTCAACTAGTACTTGTGGGGACAGGTACTCTCCGCTTTCGCGAATACGTCCTTCTCCGGAATCCGGCGCAGCACAATGACGTGGCGGAGTCTCCGAGTTGGATGGGCCCGGAAGATTGGGGTCAAGGGGAGTGGAGTCATCCTGATCATCCCAGTTATGGTCGCAAGGACCTCTCTGGGCAGAGCGGATTCGGCCTCAGCCTTTTCCCCATTCTCGAGCTCCTTCGTAAGGCGGTTGTACTCTTCTGTGCCTATTGAGGAACCATCGTCGGAAGTTGGGCTTAGGTTGCGAAGGATTGATTCTTCTTTGTCTTCGGCATCCTCTTGCTGATCCAGAGCATCAATGTCTCCGGAGGCCTCAACCTGCATGGGTCCAGCTCCGTCCTGAGGAGGGGCGGTTCCAGCGGTATATGCGAGGAAGTGCACGAAGTGGCACCTTTGCTTCTCTAACACCTGGGAGACCCAGGCGGATCTGCATTGGTCTTCCACCGTATACTCCTGGTCAGGGGCGGATTGGGTGGGTTTTGAATTTTCCAGATCTAAGGCGGAATATTCCTTAGGAAGCTCCTGCGGCTCAGATCGGATCTTCGCGACTGCATCCTGCTCAGCGGCGGTCGCGTCAGCGTGACTTACTAGGGCGTTTCCGTCGGAATCGACGGTTTCGCCGATGAAGATGTGGATGCCGCCGATTGGGACGATGGAGAGCTTGATGGGGTCGGTTTTAGCCGGAATCCAGCACTCGTCCGGAGGGACGGTCGGAAAGTTCCCGGCGTAAAAGACGCGCCCCCACAGCGATGGATTCGTCGTAGCTTCCCATGGCGGAACCCTCCCGGTTCCGGCCTCCAGACGCCGCAGGCCCCACGGTGGGCGCCAACTGTCGTTGCCTATTCGACGGTACCTCGGAGGAGGGATCCTCACGAGGGGGAGAAGAAGTAGGGCCATAGGGCGGAGAGTCCTCGGGATGGTGGTACGCGATTTACCCAGCTTCGGAACACCTGCTCGAAGACAGGGCCTACTGTTGCTTGTCTGGAATTATCTGGACGCTTTCGCGTTGTTACAATAAGTTGTGGTTGTGCCTCTAGAGCTCCCGGGATCCAGCTTATAAGGGCGCACGGATCTAGGGTTTACACGGAGAGTTCTAGCCGGAATACAAGTTGCCTAACTACGGAATATTACATTGCCGTGCACGTCAAGGATCCGCCTTCCATCTAGCTCGTATTGGATCCGGACACTTTATGGGCCTCCATGGATCCAGCCTTCTTCGTAGGTCGGTTGGGATCCGGCTCCTAGCGTCTGGGCTGGACTTCATCCATCATGATCTACAACAACTGGGCCGCCCGATGGGCCACATGCCACATCACCGTCTGTGGGACACCCGGGCTTGCCGGATCTAGGCTATGCCGTTGATATACCCATAAAGTATACCCACAACACACGCTGTTCTCCACTCATCCCACCTCTTCCCTTGATCGACTCGAATGATATGGGTACCTATAGATCATCAAGACGAGGCAAAGAGACAAGGATACAAGATTGCAAAACTTCTATTCAATCCTTGCACATAACATAATATTAGATGCACATGAACTCTGCGAGGATTCATCCCAGCCCGCAGCCCGTGAGGACTACTCGCACATAATATCAAGATCAAATACAAAGATAGAAATCATTGTGCAAAATACTTAGATTGAAATTAAAATATTCTTACAATGGTCACCAATTATCAAGGAGATCTCTATTACAATGGTGATGGCTATGGCTGTGGACGAGATGGGAGATGGGATGGATGAACAATGGTGGTGGATCTCCTTCGGTGTGGTGCAGATTGATCTGGTGGATGGCGGCTCTGTTTGGCGACGAATGGCTCTGTTTTCAGTGCCGGTCCCTTCACGACTTTTATAGGGTTTGACCTCGGGAACGCAGCGGTGAGTGGTATGGGCGGGGCTTGCCTATACCGATGCCCGTTAAAGCTCCTGGAACGGCCTTTCTGAGTTTATTCAACTTTGCCATGCTCTTGACTTGATTTTCTTCAGTGATTGCAGTTCTATTTTCCATTCTGACGTGATTTCATGCACAACATCTAAAAACAGAAGAGATTGTACATCTTTGCATTGATTAGGCATTTTTGGCAAGTTGAGAGGTAAATTTAGTCAATTCCTTGACTTAGCTAAGGGTTTAAACGCGAGAAAATATGGCGTATTTCACAGCCATCAACTTCCCCAAGCTTAAACTTGATCGTCCTCAAGAAAGAAACAAAGAACCGTAAGGAACTTGGTGTTTAAACCAAAAAAACGAGAAAGCAAAGTCACTTACAGGTGGTAACCTTATGAGTCTAGCACTTCTTCCATTTGAAAGCTTAGCATAGTTAGATAAGTGCCAAGAATATAATACAAGCATTGCTAACTCGAGACAATCACAATGAAGATTATAAGTATGAATAGCTAGTTGTGGAAACAATTACTCTAGCTGAAGTAGTTAACTCTCACTTTGCCAAGGAACACAGGAAGTTTATTATCATCAAATTAAGTATGAGCATTCATGTCTAAAGAGGTATAAGCAATGAAGTATCTTAATTACGCCCACATCAATTGATCAAGGCTATCAAAACACTGACTATCCATTCATTGCCTTTCAAGAATATATTCATCTAATAGTAGTGAGTCCATGCAAAGACTTGAGAAGTGATATATTTCAGATTCCTTTGACAGTTTCCAAGTAAAAGTCATGAATGACCTTGTAGAATTGTGACAATCATGGGGCCAGTGGTGCTAGTATCCCAAGAGTGTGCGCAACAGTCGTGTTGACACGCATAAAGCAATATCACACACTAATGCATATGCTGACACGCGTAAAGCAATATCTCATATTTATATACAACCTTACATCTTGTCATGGGTCTCAACTACCACTAGACTTCAAGCAATATCTCATATTTATAAGAGGAACACATCTCCAGGTGACGAGGGTACTCCTCGGCAATGCCCTCCGTATGGGGCTTAGGGTTGATGGAATCCTGTAGGCTGACACGAGACATCGGTTACCAAACAAGCGGGGAAAGCGATTTACCCAGGTTCGGGGCCCTCGATGAGGTAAAACCCTTACGTCCTGCCTGTCTGATCTTGATTATGAAAATATCGGGTTACAATGGGGTGCCGAAGGTTTCGGCTATGATCTCGTCGAGAATCTAAGTTCTGTAGGGACCTAGCTCTAGACTTATGATGGCTATGGTTGCTAAGATTGTGTGTGTCCTCGGCAGCCCCTCTCCTGGCCCTTATATTGGGAGCCAGGTCTCGAGAGATCTGTCCGGGTACGACTAGGTTACAAAGAGTCCTAGTTCTAAACCTTCCTTTTATTCTTCGTCTCCTTGCCTTGCTCTTCAAGAATCCACCTTGCGAACCGACGCTATGGCCCACCTGGCCTTCGGGTGTCTTCATGGGCCTCCGGATGGGCTGCAAGGGGTAGCACGATAATAGTTACCCAAAGGGTAATGCCCACGTCACTAGGCTTAGGCTATTTCAAGCCCTCTTGGTGAGCTCATTGTGGTGGAGGATAATTCCCATAGTTCCATTGGCTGCTCCAATGAGTGAACTGGGAATTGAGTTCGGTGGCGTGGTCTCGAAGGTTGATGGCGAGGTTTCTCAGGTTCTCAATGCTTCCTTCGAGCGCATACATGTCCTGGTAGGTGGTGAAGTCATGGAGTGGTTGCTGCTCCTGTTCCGATCCTTGAGGTTCTTGTTCAACCTCCTCTTCTTCTTCTTCAGGTTCCTCTTGTTGTGGGGGTAGATTTTCCTCAACATGCACATCATAATGCAAATGCCTTTCCTCGAGAAAGAATAGGCCATTAGGCAGAGGGGCAGCGATCAAGTGATCAGCTCCCGGTATATTGAAGTAATATCTACCTTCTATTTTTCTAACCATACAACATGCATTCAGAGTAGTAAAACCAAGGCGACGAGGGCCTCCCAATGCT
>NC_061508.1:189041900-189130023 GCF_022539505.1 Lolium rigidum
TCTTACTTATCGAAAGTACTGCGATACACCCCCTATACTTGTGGGTCATCATATGAGCGCATCGATTCTTTCTGCTTTTGCTGGCAATGCCGTAACTCTTCAATCCCGACGGGCCTTTTGTACGTTGCTTGGAAATTGGCAACGAAAGCATCTATTAGGTCGTCCCATGATTTGATGGAACCCTTCGCGCACTCCTTAACTGTGCTCGCGCTGAATCCTTTAGGTAAAGCCGCAAGCACCGCATTGCTGCTATCTGGTTCCCCTTATGCAGAATCACAGTCTGCAGATAGTCGTCTATCTAGGACCTTGGCTCCTGCTGCCCATTGTATTTGGCAGCGTTAGTAGGGGTGGGTTTGAACTTTCTGGGTGGCATCGCCTCACGGATTTTGTAGCTTAAACAATCGTCTCCCCTGAGTTCGCCGTCGTTCTCCTGACTCTCATCCGAAGAATCACTGTCATACTCCTCCCTAGCGGCGCGTCGTCGCCTTGCTTTGTCGATCCTGCTCTGGGTGATTTCGTCCCGAGCATCTCTTGCATGATGCTTTGAGCCGCTAGCCTGCAACGTGGTCTTTTCCTTCCGCGGAACTAGATTATCTCCCAATATCGCGAGACTTTCTATGGCACCTCGGTGGGCTTGAGCCATGGAACCTTCAGGGCGCTGATTGATGAGGTATTGATACGTCTCAAACGTATCTATAATTTCTTATGTTCCATGCTACTTTTATGATGATACTCACATGTTTTATACACACTTTACATCGTTTTGATGCGTTTTCCGGAACTAACCTATTGACGAGATGCCGAAGTGCCGCTTCTCGTTTTCTGCTGTTTTTGGTTTCGTAAATCCTAGTAAGGAAATATTCTCGGAATTGGACGAAATCAATGCCCAACATCCTATTTTTCCACGAAGCTTCCAGAACACCCGAGAGCCAGCAGAGGAGGGCCACAGGGCCACCAGATGATAGCGCGGCGCGGCCCAAGGAGGGGCCGCGCCCCCCTATTGTGTGGCGCCCCCGTCAGCCCTCCGACTCCGCCTCTTCGCCTATTTAAGCCTCCTCGACCTAAAACCTCGAGACGGAAAAGCCACGGTACGAGAAACCTTCCAGAGCCGCCGCCATCGCAAAGCCAAGATCTGGGGGACGGGAGTCTCCCGCTCCGCACGCCGCCGGGACGGGGAAGTGCCCCCGGAAGGCATCTCCATCGACACCACCGCCATCTCCATCAACGCTGTTGTCTCCCATGAGGAGGGAGTAGTTCTCCATCGAGGCTAAGGGCTGTACCGGTAGCTATGTAGTTAATATCTCTCCTATGTACTTCAATACAATGATCTCATGAGCTGCCTTACATGATTGAGATTCATATGAGTTTTGTATCACTATTCATCTATGTGTTACTCTAGTGATGTTATTAAAGTAGTCTATTCCTCCTCCATGGTGTAAAGGTGACAGTAGTGTGCATCATGTAGTACTTGGCGTAGGTTATGATTGTAATCTCTTGTAGATTATGAAGTTAATTATTGCTATGATAGTATTGATGTGATCTATTCCTCCTTCATAGTGTGATGGTGACAGTTGTGCATGCTATGTTAGTACTTGGTGTAATTGCGTTGGTCTATCATGCACTCTAAGGTTATTTAAATACGAATATCGAATGTTGTGGAGCTTGTTAACTCCGGCATTGAGGTGCTCTTGTAGCCACGCAATTAGTGGTGTTCATCATCCAACAAGAGAGTGTAGAGTGGTTTTATTATGTGATCAATGTTGAGAGTGTCCACTAGTGAAAGTATGATCCCTAGGCCTTGTTTCTAAGCATCGAAACTCCGTTTACTTACCGTTCGTTGCATGTTTACTTGCTGCCATATTTTATTCAGATTGCTATTACCACTCATATACATCCATACTACTTGTATTTCACTATCTCTTCGCCGAACTAGTGCACCTATACATCCGACAAGTGTATTAGGTGTGTTGGGGACACAAGAGACTTCTTGTATCGTGATTGCAGTGGTTGCTTGAGAGGGATATCTTTGACCTCTTCCTCCCCGAGTTCGATAAACCTTGGGTGATCCACTTAAGGGAAACTTGCTGCTGTTCTACAAACCTCTCGCTCTTGGAGGCCCAACACTGCCTACAAAAATAGAAGCACCCGTAGACATCAAGCACTTTTCCGGCGCCGTTGCCGGGGAGGAAAGGTAAAAGGCACTCATACTCCGGTCCCGTGTAACTAAGTACTTTTCTCGTTGCTGTTGTGTGTGTGCTCGAAGCTATTTCCTTTAGATCCTGCAATTGCATCTTTTTGTTTCTTGTTTTACACTAGTAAGGCATAATGGAAAACATCTCGTGAACTTTTTGTACTATTTCCTGAGTCAAGACATGAATAGTTTAATGCGAAAATTAAAAAACCTATGGAACCTTATTTGCATGCTAGTAGTAATATTAGTATGAACGCTTTGAACACCATTGTTGATAATGATATAGAAAATTCTAAGGTTGGGGAGGTCGGTTTTGATGAAAATGATCTCTTTAGCCCTCTGGGTATTGAGGAGAAAGTTTATGTTGATTATGATATCCCTCCTATTTATGATGATTATAACGATAGTGGTCTTTTGGTGCCGCCTACTATGGAGAGTAATTTTTGTTATGATTATACTATGCCTCCTACACTTGATGAGAATAATAATGATAGCTACTTTGTTGAATTTGCTCCCACTACAATTAATAAGAATGACTATGCTTATGTTGGGAGTAGTAATAATTTTATGCATGAGACTCATGATAAGAATGCTTTATGTGATAGTTATATTGTTGAGTTTGCTCATGATGCTACTGGATATTATTATGAGAGAGAAAAATATGGTTGTAGAAATTTTCATGTTACTAAAACGCCTCTCTTTTGCTGAAAATCTTGAAGTCGCACTTGTTTTATCTTTCTATGCTTGTTGCATTATGCTTCATGAATTTGTTTATTTACAAGATTCCTTTTCATAGGAAGTGGGTTAGGATTAAATTTGTTTTGAATTTGCTTCTTGATGCTCTCTTTTGCTTCAACTCTTATTTCTTGGGAGTGCATCGTTAAAACTGCTGAGCCCATCTTAATGGCTATAAAGATAGAACTTCTTGGGAGATAACCCATGTATTTATTTTACTACAGTACTTTTGTTTTATATTTGTGTCTTGGAAGTTGTTACTCCTGCAGCAACCTCTCCTTATCTTTATTTTATTGCATTGTTGTGCCAAGTAAAGTCTTTGATAGTAAGGTTCATACTAGATTTGGATTGCTGCGCAGAAACAGATTTCTTGCTGTCACGAATTTCAATATGCCTCTCCGTAGGTAACTCAGAAAAATCTGCCAATTTACGTGCGTGATCCTCAGATATGTACGCAACTTTCATTTAATTTGGGCATTTTCATCTGAGCAAGTCTGGTGCCTCTTTAAAATTCGTCTTTACGGACTGTTCTGTTTTGACAGATTCTGCCTTTTATTTCACATTGCCTCTTTTGCTGTGTTGGATGGATTTCTTTGTTCCATTACCTTCCAGTAGCTTTGAGCAATGTCCGTAAGTGTTAAGAATGATTGTGTCACCTCTGAACATGTGAATTTTTGGTTATGCACTAACCCTCTAATGAGTTTGTTTTGAGTTTGGTGTGGAGGAAGTTTTCAAGGGTCAAGAGAGGAGGATGATATACTATGATCAAGAAGAGTGAAAAGTCTAAGCTTGGGGATGCCCCCGTGGTTCATCCCTGCATATTTCAAGAAGACTCAAGCATCTAAGCTTGGGGATGCCCAAGGCATCCCCTTCTTCATCGACAAATTATCAGGTTTCTTCTCTTGAAACTATATTTTTATTCGGTCACATCTTATGTACTTTACTTGGAGCGTCTGTTTGTTTTTGTTTTTGTTTGTGTTTGAATAAAATATGATCCATCATGCTTGTGTGGGAGAGAGACACGCTCCGCTGGTTCATATGAACACATGTGTTCTTAGCTTTACTTTTAATGTTCATGGCGAAGGTTGAAACTGCTTCGTTCATTGTTATATGGTTGGAAACGTAAAATGATGCATGTGGTAAATGGTATAATGTCTTGAATAATTTGATACTTGGAAATTGTTGTGCTCATATAGATCATGTTTAAGCTCTTGCATCATGTACCTTGCACCCATTAATGAAGAACTACATAGAGCTTGTTAAAATCTGGTTTGCATGATTAGTTTCTCTAGAGTCTAGATATTTTCTGGTTAAGGTGTTTGAACAACAAGGAGACAATATAAAGTCTTATAATAGTTACAATATGTTCATATGTGAGCTTTGCTGTACCGTTTTATACTTGAGTTTGCTTCAAACAACCTTGCTAGCCTAGCCTTGTATTGAGAGGAATAATTCTCGTGCATCAAAATCCTTGAGCCAATAACCATGCCATTTGTGTCCACCATACCTACCTACCACATGGTATTTCTCCGCCATTTCAAAGTACATTACTTGAGTGCTACCTTTAAAATTCTATTCTTTGCCTTTACAATACATAGCTCATGGGAAAGTAGCTTTAAAAACTATTGTGGTGAAGAATATGTACTTATGTGTCTTATTTCTTAATAAGTTGCTTGTTGAGCGGTAACCATGTTTCTGGGGACGCCATCAACTCTTTTACCTTTGTTGAATATCATGTGAGTTGCTATGCATGTTCTTCTTGTCTGAAGTAAGGGCGATTTTCATGATCAAATGGTTTGACTATGCATACTGTTAGAGAAGAACATTGGGCCGCTAACTAAAGCCATGATTCATGGTGGAAGTTTCAGCAGTGGACAACTAATCCTCAACCTCTTATGAGAATTTTAATTGTTGTTGAATGCTTATGCATTAAAGAGGAGTCCATTATCTCGTTGTCTATGTTGTCCCGGTATGGATGTCTAAGTTGATAATAATCAAAAGCGAGAAATCCAATGCGAGCTTTCTCCTTAGACCTTTGTACAAGCGGCATAGAGGTACCCCTTTGTGACACTTGGTTGAAACATATGCTATGCAATGATAATCGATGTTAATCCAAGCTAATTAGGACAAGGTGCGAGCACTCTTAGTATACTATGCATGAGGCTTGCAACTTATAAGATGTCTTATACATAACACATATGCTTTATTACTACCGTTGACAAAATTGTTTCTTGTTTTCAAAATGAAAAGCTCTAGCACAAATATAGTAATCAATGCTTCCCTCTGCGAAGGGCCTATCTTCTACTTTGTTGTTGAGTCAGTTTGCCTATTCCTTCTAACCCAGAAGCAAACACTTGTGTTAACTGTGCATTGATTCTTACATGTTTACCTATTGCACTTGTTATATTGCTTTGTGTTGACAATTATCCATGAGATATACATGTTGAAGTTGAAAGCAACCGCTGAAACTTATATCTTCCTTTGTGTTGCTTCAATGCTTTTACTTTGAATTTATTGCTTTATGAGTAACTCTTATGCAAGTCTTATTGATGCTTGTCTTGAAAGTATTATTGATGAAAAGTCTTTGTTATATGGTTCAGTTGTTTACTCATTGTCTTTACCATTGCTTTGAATCACTTCATTCATCTCATATGCTTTACAATAGTATTGATCAAGATTATGATAGCATGTCACTTCAGAAATTATCCTTGTTATCGTTTACCTACTCGAGGGCGAGTAGGAACTAAGCTTGGGGATGCTTGATACGTCTCAAACGTATCTATAATTTCTTATGTTCCATGCTACTTTTATGATGATACTCACATGTTTTATACACACTTTACATCGTTTTCATGCGTTTTCCGGAACTAACCTATTGACGAGATGCCGAAGTGCCAGTTCCTATTTTCTGCTGTTTTTGGTTTCAGAAATCCTAGTAAGGAAATATTCTCGGAATTAGACGAAATCAATGCCCAGCATCCTATTTTTCCACGAAGCTTCCAGAACACCCGAGAGCCAGCAGAGGAGGGCCACAGGGCCACCAGATGATAGGGCGGCGCGGCCCAAGGAGGGGGCGCGCCCCCCTATTGTGTGGCGCCCCCGTCAGCCCTCCGACTCCGCCTCTTCGCCTATTTAAGCCTCCTCGACCTAAAACCTCGAGACGGAAAAGCCACGGTACGAGAAACCTTACAGAGCCGCCGCCATCGCGAAGCCAAGATCTGGGGGACAGGAGTCTCTGTTCCGGCACGCCGCCGGGACGGGGAAGTGCCCCCGGAAGGCATCTCCATCGACACCACCGCCATCTCCATCAACGCTGTTGTCTCCCATGAGGAGGGAGTAGTTCTCCATCGAGGCTAAGGGCTGTACCGGTAGCTATGTGGTTAATCTCTCTCCTATGTACTTCAATACAATGATCTCATGAGCTGCCTTACATGATTGAGATTCATATGAGTTTTGTATCACTATTCATCTATGTGTTACTCTAGTGATGTTACTAAAGTAGTCTATTCCTCCTCCATGGTGTAAAGGTGACAGTGTGTGCATCATGTAGTACTTGGCGTAGGTTATGATTGTAATCTCTTGTAGATTATGAAGTTAATTATTGCTATGATAGTATTGATGTGATCTATTCCTCCTTCATAGTGTGATGGTGACAAGTGTGCATGCTATGTTAGTACTTGGTGTAATTGCGTTGGTCTATCATGCACTCTAAGGTTATTTAAATATGAATATCGAATGTTGTGGAGCTTGTTAACTCCGGCATTGAGGTGCTCTTGTAGCCCTACGCAATTAGTGGTGTTCATCATCCAACAAGAGAGTGTAGAGTGGTTTTATTATGTGATCAATGTTGAGAGTGTCCACTAGTGAAAGTATGATCCCTAGGCCTTGTTTCTAAGCATCGAAACTCCGTTTACTTACTGTTCTTTGCATGTTTACTTGCTGCCATATTTTATTCAGATTGCTATTACCACTCATATACATCCATACTACTTGTATTTCACTATCTCTTCGTCGAACTAGTGCACCTATACATCCGACAAGTGTATTAGGTGTGTTGGGGACACAAGAGACTTCTTGTATCGTGATTGCATGGTTGCTTGAGAGGGATATCTTTGACCTCTTCCTCCCTGAGTTCGATAAACCTTGGGTGATCCACTTAAGGGAAACTTGCTGCTGTTCTACAAACCTCTGCTCTTGGAGGCCCAACACTGTCTACAAGAATAGAAGCACCCGTAGACATCAGTTATGCAGCGAGGTTGGCGGTCGCTCCTGCGACGGTTTTTGGCCGTGGCATGCCCGCGGTGTCCGTGGTCATAAAGGACTTGGTCAGGTTTGATGTTATTTCCCTAGCATCATCTTCCGATAGCCTAGATAGTCTTGATCGATGCTTGCCTACGCCTTGAGTACTTCGAGAGGCGCTTCCTTGCGAGCCTCTTCGTCGTTCGCTGGATCGGTCTGCCGCAGATAGGCGTCTCTCGAGGGTGGTTTGTTCCTTGAATAATCGTTCCCGGTTTTTCTCCAATATAGAGCGGTAAGCATTGAGGGTGCCAACCGTGGTTCCCGCTGGGAGCGGTGTGTTGTTAAGCACGGCTGCCTTGGCTGCTGCCCACTCCTCCTCTGCGATGGTGTGGTCACTGTTGTTGTTGCTGGCGCTGTTCTCAAAACTAGCTCGCCTGCTGGAACGGGGGTGCGATCTCCGTCTCCCCTATTGGCAACATAAACTTGGTGATGCGCCGCTCCTCGGGTGACACCTTGGACTATGCTGTCGACACTGTCCTCTCCCGATGAATACTGGGCATTGCAGATGAACGGCGTGTCGCTCGAGCCCAGCCCGTGCCTGGTGTCGCAGTTCAAGCAGTAGTATGAGGTTAACTCCGAAGATGCGGGATTGTCGGATCCAACCGACATGGATGACGCCGAACGGGGAGTCGAGGGCGCAGGCGAACTCGTCGAGCCTGTCAGACCAGCCGAAAGGTCGAGTGATGATGACGCGCTTGGACTCGTTGATCTGGAAGTGGGCGATTCCAGCAGCCGAAGGATTCCTTCCGAGTTGACGTTGTCGTGGACGCTCCCGAAGGTCATCTCCATGTTGCCTTGCAGATCGAAGAAGGTCGAGCGAGACGAGTCGCTGTGCGGGGTGAACTCATAGGAGCCGAAGTGAATCGGGCTTCCCAGTTTTGGTGATGATGGTGTTGACGAAGTCGCCGATGACATGACGGGCTCTACCGATGTCCGATCTTGTGCCGACAGGGTTCCCACAAACGGCGCCAATTGTCGAGGGTACTCCTCGGCAATGCCCTCCGATTGGGGCTTAGGGTTGATGGAATCCTGCAAGCTGACACGAGACATCGGTTCACAGACAAGCGGGGAGAGCGGTTTACCCAGGTTCGGGGCCCTCAATGAGGTAAAACCCTTACGTCCTGCCTGTCTGTTCTTGATTATGAAGATATTGGGTTACAATGGGGTGCCGAATAGTTCGGCTGAGATCTCGTCGAGAGGCTAAGTGTTGCGGTGACCTAGCTCTAAGCTTTTTGGTGGCTAAGATTGCTAAGATCGATTGTGTCCCTTGGCAGCCCCTCTCCTGGCCTTTATATAGGAGGCCAGGTCTCAAGAGGTCTAACCGAGTACGACTAGGTTTACAGATAGCTTTAGATCTAATCTTTCCTTGTTCGGCTGCCTCGTTGTCTTGACCGTCAAGGAATCTTCCGGTGCGCCATCCAAGTGGCCCGACTTGCCTCCAAGTGCCTTCATGGGCCTCCAACTAGACAATACGGGATAGGGCAATGTTGGTTACCCGAAGGGTAATGCCCACGTCAGTACTACTCAACCAAGCTTGCAAGAATCAAACATGAAAATCCAAGCTTTGGTGAATCTCCCACAAAGAACATGGAGAAAAGAAAAACCAAAAGCATACAGAAACCAAAAGAAGATCAAAGAAAACAAAAATAACCAAAAACTCCTCACGGGTGAGGTTGGTGGCCGAAGCCACCGTGTAAGAGTACAATGGCGTGACGCCGCGTAGATATATCTAGGACTCATTACTAAGACACAACATGAAGCTCATTTGTCACTTATTTGACAAGTAGAGTATGTTTTGGATTTCTTTATGCATTATTGGGGGAGGGATACCTCAATAAGTTTAAACCGCACTCCCTGTATGTTCATGCGTGCTTTATATCTACACATATAGCACAAAAGTGGTATGTGTATACCCACTCTTGACACAATGTCCGGATCAGAAGCACAAAGGTAGAGAAGCGAACTTATCGTCGAACGGTAGAGCATGAGTCCATTGCCTTGTCGGTCTCATCAAGGGTGTGTTGATACTTTAGGTACTTTGGGGTTCCTATACCGTTGGCCCCCTTCATATCATGCTCTTGAGTATATCTTGAACGTACTTTGCTTGAGTTATGATGGAGCCTTGACTCCTTTGCTTCATGGCGAGAGATGGCCATAAAAATAGATTCTTGTGAGGCCCTTTGATCTTCATCATGGTTTAGGTCCCCGCCTTGACCCTCATTGTTGTTGATGCCGAACTTGAGGTTGTGGTAGAGGTTGACTCTTACTTGGTTGTTAAAGGGAATAAGCTTGGCCTTGTGGTGTATATGGCTCCACATAGGTGGAACTTGGTCCTTCCCCGACACTCGTAGAGGGTAGCTCTTGAGGTCGGCGAGTGCCAACACCCATCCTTCCTATGGTGACCAGGGGAATTGCATCTCCTTTCTCACAAGAAGCACTCCGCTCCTTCAAAGAACTATCATCTTCATCAAAAGTCACATCACACCATACCACAACCCACACCATAGACTTGTACTCCATCATCATGTTTAAGTGTCTTCAACTAAGGTTCGGCTTTCTCTTTTGGCAACCCCATGGTGTTGGGGAATGTATATGGCTAGGAGTAGATGTTGGATTCCTTCTTTGCCGAGGAAGACATCCAATATGTAGTTCTTAAACTCTGTTCCATTGTTGCTCCTTATTGCGAGGATCGTGGTGTTGTACTTGCGGTGAACTTGATTGGCAAACTCCATCATGACCCGTTGAGTCTCATTCTTGTACTTGAAGAAGAATATCCAAAGATAGCGTGAATCATCATCAATAATGATGAGGCAATACTTCTTTCCTCCAAGACTTTCATGAGACAATGGACCGAAGAGATCAACATGTATGAGCTCCAAGCACCTCGTGGTAGAGATGGTTGTCTTGGCCTTGTGAGGAGCTCCATGCATTTTCCTTTGTATGCAAGTCCTACAAACACGAACTTTGCAAGAGGGAACATTTTCTATTAGTCCGAGAATGTGGCCTCCCTTGTGGAGACTTTGCAAAGTCCTCATGTTGACACGGGCTAGTCGGCGAAGCCATAACCAACCCTTGTCACCTTTAGTGAATAGGCAAAGAGCAAGAGATGTCGTCTTTCACAACAACATACAACTTGCTTCCCACATATTCAACAAAGGCTACATGGAGTATCTTGCTCCACAAGAGGACCACCATATGTTCATATAAAAAGGTACAAAGACCCAAGCGTGAGAAATGATGAACGGAAAGAACATTGTAACCAAGAGTCTTGACAAGGATGACATTTACTAGTGAAATGTCGGGTGTTACCACCACCTTGCCAATGCCCAATACCTTTAAGCTTGCTTGTGTTGTCGCCATAAGAAACGGTAGAACGAGATAGCCCGAGGACGACAACAACTTCTTTGCTTCCGGTCAAGAGACTTGTGGCTCCAACATCAACCACCAATATAGCACCACCGGAAGCAAAGTCCTTCATGGATCAAGTCTTGGATACAGATACCCATTTTTCAATTGGTTCTATTATGATGTTCCTCTTTATCTTGATCCTTCTTCTTCTCTTCTTCTTTGGCTTGATAGCCACTTCTCCTTCATTGCATGATCCCTCAAACACTTCATCTTCATGATCCGGGTGAGGATGAGCGATGTCAAACACTTGAACCTCTTTCTCCTTATTCACCCGGAAATGTTCCAACAAAGCTTCTTCTAGAAGAGAATTCCTTCTCAAGAGCAAGCGCTTGTGTCTTTCTAAGGTGGAAATGTCGTCTTCATGGTTGCAACAAGTGTGGTCCTTGCTTGCGAGATGGTACTCTTCCAACGCTTCATCTTGCATGGACTTGATCACCATAAGGTTGGCATTGCTTCTCTTTAGAGAGGCAATTTCTTCCTCATGATCACAACATGTAACCTCTTCCTTGCTCAAGTGGATCCACTCCATCAAGGACTCATTTTGTATATCATTCACTTCTTTGAGCTTGGCCTTGTGTCTCTTTAGAGCAGCAATCTCTTCTTCATGATCGCAACATGGAACCTTCTCTTTGCTCAAGCGAGAGTATTCATCCAAGGCTTCCTCTTGGAGAGAATTGATTTCCAAGAGTCTTGTGTTATGTCTTCTCAAGGAGCAAACTTCATCAAGGAGCTTATCACAACATGAATTGGGGCCTTCATCCTCTTCATTCTTGTGCGCTTCTTCTTGAGGATGCCTCTTCATCTCGGATAGAAGCACAAACTTACTCTCCAAGGATTTGAAGTTCTTGGTGAGGGTTGCAACTTCCTCAAGCAACCATTCATGGCTCTCCTCAAGATAGTGCTTCTTCATCTTGAGTTCATCCACCCAACCAAGAGCATGGTCTCGGTCCTTGATGAGTTGGGAGATGAAGGAATTGTTGGAGTCTTCGAGAACAATAGCACTAGCTTCAAGAGACTTGCGCATGCACAACTCTTCCTCATGAGCTTGAGTGAGAGAGATAATCTCTAATTCCGCCTCCTTCTCAAGCCTCTCCTTTTCCTCAACATGAGTCTTGGTATCCCCTAGCATGTTAGTGGTAGAAGGATCCAAACTCGCAATAGATATAGCATTAGAGGAAGATGTAGGCTTCGGAAGAGATACTACCTCCGACGATACCTTTGCCACAAGGCAACGGGAGTTGTTGATGACAAGGTTCTCATTTCAAGAGTTTGAGAGGGAGACGGAGGGAGTGGGGATGGCGATGGCGGCCACTTCCCCTTCCTCCTTGTTCAAGCCCTTGTCTTCACGCTCTTCACCTTCATCGGAGGAGTATTCCTCACAGATAATGAAAGCTCTAGGCTTCTTGGTGAAGGAGACCTTGGCATCACCGGAGTTGGAGGAGAACTTGGAGAATCCTTTGGAGAGAGATTTGAACTTTTCCTTTCGGACGAGCCTTCCACCATTGTCTTCCCTTCTCTCAAATATACAATCCGCAACAAAATGACTTTTGTCGCCGCAATTGTAGCAAGCTCCCCCCCTTTGCTCCTCCATTGGACTCTTGGAGGAGTATCTTGAAGTGTCATGAGGTGAGTATCTCGTGTCTTATTCCCACTCCAAAAACTCTTGGCGGCAAGAGCCAGGTGTTCATGATAATTGGCCTTGAGATCATCCGGACCCTACTCAATGGGAATCTCGTCGCTCTCACTAGCTTCATGCTCCTTCATCTTCAATGCAAGGTTGGGCTTGCGGGTGTTGTGGGCGCGAGCAACAAGATCTTCCGCATTCTTCTTGGAGATGTCCAAAGCGATGACCTCGCTAAGGACTTCATCGGATGTCATAGAGCGGAAAGAGGCATTTTGGCGGATGGCCGTCAACTTCACTTCCTCATATGGGAGGAGAGCGTTGTAGAACTTTCTCTTGATCCAATGGTCATCCCCAAACGTTGCTCCAAGATCTTGCATTTGTACGGCAAGAGCGATGAGATGACGGTACATTTCTTCCGGATATTCTCCCTCATTCATGACAAAGTTGTCGGCCATGTTGTTCACTTCATCGAAGCGAGAGCTTTGTATGCTCTCATTTCCGAGGAAGAGCTTGTCGAGCTTATCCCATGCTTCCTTGGCGGTCTTGAGAGAGCGGATATGAGCGCGGTCCGTGGGCGTGACGGCCATGTGAATCATGTTGATGGCAGTGGCGTTGAGTTGATCATCCACCACCTCTCTTCTTGTCAAGTTTTTCGGGTCTCGTGGTGAATAACCTTCCTCAATGATGCGCCAAAGCTCGGTAGAAGCGCTGCGCACATGAGAACGCATAAGAAATTGCCAATTTTCAAAGCTATTGGATTCAAGTAACGGTGGTGAACCATGAGATAAAATATGAGGCATAGGTATTGGGACATTTACGGTGTAATCACTTGGTGGAGGCACCGCATGATTACTTCCTAATTGTCCCGCAACCGGTGGTTCATCCTTCCCTTATGATGAAGTGCCAACATCCTCAAGTTCCCCTTGTCTAGGTGGTTTTGTCAATTGCGCGACAAAATCAACAAGAGGAAGGGTGTTGACTTGTTGTGGAGGAACATCGATACTTGCCTTAGCATCTATGATGGGGGTTGGTTTTGGAGCAATCAACTCCATCATCATAGCCTTCATTTGAGATACAATGGATGAATCCAATTTCGATCATCCAAAGTAGTCGGAGTGCTATCGGCGATTGATGGTGTAGGTGATTGCTCACCGGGAAGAAACCCATTCGCATCCTTCTCTTGTTCGGCCATTTCTTACGCGGTAAAGCCCGAGCAAGAAAACCTTGCTCTGATACCAATTGAACGGATCGTAGCGAACAAGAGGGGGGTGAATGGGCGCTACGCAATTTTTAGCTTTTTTCAATTTTTAGTGCAATGGAAGTAAAGGTGATAGATTTGTTGTTCGAGGTGATCCTAGTATGATCCTAGACTAGTGCAACAAGCACGAAGGAACAAAGCAACAATAATAAAGTTGAGGAGCGGGACAACTGGAGGGTGCGGAGACGAGGCGAGGATTTGTTTCATGCCGTTCCTCCCACAAAAGGGAGTACGTCTGCGTTGAGGAGGTGCTAGCTTCACACAAGAGGCTAGACGGCCACACCGCGAAGGAAGGCCTCACCTTCTTCCTCGAGAGAGCTCCACAAAGGGGCTCCCCCTTCTCCACTAAGGCACCGGTCGAGGCGGTGGTTCCTTCACAAGGTTGGGGCGAGCTCCACAACACTAGGAGGCTCCCAACACCCTATGGGGCTAGCACACCTCCAAGCTAGCCTCCATAGGAGCACTTCATCCAAGATCCCACCATAGGAACCCTAACACCAAGATCCACTAAGGACTAGCACGAATTGGTAGAATATCTCTTGGTAGAAAGATAGATCGGGGCCTCCTCCACCACTCCACAAAGTTTGTGCAAGATTTGTTGGATGGTTGGGGAGATCCTCTAGGTTTGAGCTCAACAACAATGGAGGAGCGAGAGAGAGAAGAGCTAAAAACGAGCTGGGGAAGAACGGGCCTTTATATAGGCCCCCCCGAAATCCAACCGTTATGCTGCTGTCTCCGCACGACCGGTACTACCGCTTTGGGAAGCAGTAGTACCGCTCTGGACTCGAAACCCCCCACAGAGATGGCCACGTGAACTTACAGCGGTAGTACCGCTTTGGTACCGCAATGGTCTCTGTATGTTTTTGGCCTAAGTTACGGTACCTAAGCGGTACCAAAGCGGTACTACCGCTCGCAAGCGGTACTACCGCCCATGGTACCATAGAGGTACCGTAACGGGCTCTATAATTTTGGCCTGAGTTACGGTACCTAAGCGGTGATACGTCTCAAACGTATCTATAATTTCTTATGTTCCATGCTAGTTTTATGACAATACTCACATGTTTTATACACACTTTATATCATTTATATGCATTTTCCGGCACTAACCTATTAACGAGATGCCGAAGCGCCAGTTCTCGTTTTGTGCTCGTTTTTGGTTTCAGAAATCCTACACAGGAAATATTCTCGTAATTGGACGAAACGAACGCCCAGGGTCTTATTTTTCCACGGAGCTTCCAGAAGACCGAAGAGGATACGAAGTGGGGCCACGACGTGGCGACACCACATGGCGGCGCGGCCAAGGAGGGGCATGCGCCTCCCTATGGTGTGGGCCCCCCGTGAGCCCCCCGATTCTTCCCTTCCGCCTACTTAAACTCTCCGTCGCGAAAACCCTATTACCGAGAGCCACGATACGAGAAAACATACTGAGACGCCGCCGCTGCCAATCCCATCTCGGGGGATTCAGGAGATCGCCTCCGGCACCCTGCCGGAGAGGGGAATCATCACCCGGAGGACTCTACATCACCATGATCGCCTCCGGACTGATGTGTGAGTAGTTCATCCTTGGACTATGGGTCCATAGCGGTAGCTGTATGGTTGTCTTCTCCTCTTGTGCTATCATGTTTAGATCTTGTGAGCTGCCTATCATGATCAAGATCGTCTATTTGTAATGCTACATGTTGTGTTTGTTGGGATCCGATGAATATGGAATACTATGTCAAGTTGATTATTAATCTATCATATATGTGTTGTTTATGTTCTTGCATGCTCTCCGTTGCTAGTAGAGGCTCTGGCCAAGTTGATACTTGTGACTCCAAGAGGGGGTATTTATGCTCGATAGTGGGTTCATGCCTCCATTGAATGCGGGACCAGTGACAGAAAGTTCTAAGGTTGTGGATGTGTTGTTGCCACTAGGGATAAAACATCGATGCTTTGTCTAAGGATATTTGTGTTGATTACATTACGCACCATACTTAATGCAATTGTCTGTTGTTTGCAACTTAATACTGGAAGGGGTGCGGATGCTAACCCGAAGGTGGACTTTTTAGGCATAGATGCATGCTGGATAGCGGTCTATGTACTTTGTCGTAATGCCCTAAGTAAATCTCATAGTAGTCATCATGATATGTATGTGCATCTCTATTTGTCAATTGCCCAACTGTAATTTGTTCAGCCAACATGCTATTTCTTATTGGAGAGACACCACTAGTGAACTGTGGACCCCGGTCCATTCTTTTACATCTGAATACAATCTACTGCAATCATTGTTCTCTACTGTTTCTTCACAAGCAAACATCATTTTCCACACCATACGTTTAATCCTTTGTTTACAGCAAGCCGGTGAGATTGACAACCTCACTTGTTAAGTTGGGGCAAAGTATTTTGATTGTGTTGTGCAGGTTCCACGTTGGCGCCGGAATCCCTGGTGTTGCGCCGCACTACACTCCTTCGCCAACAAACTTCACGTGGCCTTCATCTCCTACTGGTTCGATAACCTTGGTTTCTTACTGAGGGAAACTTGCTGTTGTACGCATCACACCTTCCACTTGGGGTTCCCAACGGGCGTGTGCTTTACGCGTCAACAAGCTAAATTTCTGGCGCCGTTGCCGGGGAGATCAAGACACGCTGCAAGGGGAGTCTCCCACATCCAATCTCTTTACTTTGTTTTTTTCTTGCTTTACTTTATTTTATTTACTGCTTTGTTTGCTTTCTCTATATCAAAAACACACAAAAAATAGTTACTTGTTTTACTTTACTTAATTTAGTTTGCTTTACTTGTTTTTATTACTGTTAAAATGAATACTCCTGAGAACACTAAGTTGTGTGATTTCACTAGCACCAATAATAATGATTTTATATGCACTCATATTGCTCCACCTGCTACTACAACAGAATTTTATGAAATTAAACCTGCTTTACTAAATCTTATTATGAGAGAGCAATTTTCTGGTGTTAGTTTTGATGATGCTGCTTCCCATCTTAATAATTTTGTTGAACTTTGTGAAATGCAAAAGTATATGGATGTAGATGGTGACATTATAAAATTAAAATTGTTTCCTTTCTCCCTAAGAGGAAGAGCTAAAGATTGGTTGCTATCTTTGCCTAAAAATAGTATTGATTCATGGACTAAATGTAAGGATTCTTTCATTCGTAGATATTATCCTCCTGCTAAAATTATATCTTTGAGAAGTAGCATAATGAATTTTAATAAATTGGATAATGAGCATGTTGCCCAAGCATGGGAAAGAATGAAATCTTTGGTCAAGAATTGCCCTACCCATGGACTAACTACTTGGATGATCATCCAAACCTTTTATGCAGGATTGAATTTTTCTTCGCGGAACCTATTGGATTCAGCTGCTTGAGGTACTTTTATGTCCATCACCTTAGGCGCCGCAACAAAGCTTCTTGATAATATGATGATCAACTACTCTGAATGGCACACTGAAAGGACTCCACAAGGTAAGAAGGTAAATTCTGTTGAAGAAACCTCCTCCTTGAGTGATAAGATTGATGTTATTATGTCTATAATTGTTAATGGTAGATCAAATGTTGATCCTAATAATGTTCCTTTAGCTTCATTGGTTTCCCAAGAAGAGCATGTTGATGTGAACTTCATTAAAAATAATAATTTCAACAACAATGCTTATAGGAATAATTCTGGTAACAACTATAGGCCATATCCTTCTAATAATGGTAATGGTTATGGTAATTCTTATGGTAATTCTTACAACAATAGTAGGAGTGCACCCTCTGGTCTTGAAGTCATGCTTAAAGAATTCATTAGTACACAAACTACTTTTAACAAATCTGTTGAGGAAAAGCTTGGTAAAATTGATGTTCTTGCTTCTAAGGTTGATAGTCTTGCTGTTGATGTTGATCTTTTAAAATTAAAAGTTATGCCTAATGAAGATAAAGATATTAAGTCATTTGCTACAGCAAACGCCATACAAGTTCGAATTAATGAAAATATTAGATTGATGGCTGAATTGCATGCTAGGTGGGAAAGAGAAGAAAAACTAGCTAAAGAGGATAATGTAGCTAAAGTTTGGACTATTACCACCACTAGTAATGATGATGCTTCACATGTTGCTAAACCTCCTACTATCAATGGTAAAATAATTGGTGTTGGCAATGTTTCTACTCCTAGTGCAAAGCATGCAAAACTGCCTGAAACTGCTAAAACTGCTGAAACTACTTGTGATAAAACTGCTGAAATTTTTCAAAATATTGGGGACAATGGTCCCATTGCTTTAGATCATAATGGTTTAGATTTTGATGATTGTCATATCCCTGAAGTTATTAAGTTCTTACAAAAACTTGCTAGAAGTCCTAATGCTAGTGCTATAAATTTGGCCTTTACAAAACATATTACAAATGCTCTTATAAAAGCTAGAGAAGAGAAATTAAAACTTGAAACTTCTATTCCTAGGAAGTTGGAAGATGGTTGGGAGCCCATCATTAAGATGAGGGTCAATGATTTTGATTGTAATGCTTTATGTGATCTTGGTGCAAGTATTTCTGTTATGCCTAAGAAACTCTATGATATGCTTGACTTGCCACCATTGAAAAATTGTTATTTGGATGTTAATCTTGCTGATAATTCTATAAAGAAACCTTTGGGGAGGATTGATAATGTTCGCATTACGGTTAACAATAACCTTGTCCCCGTTGATTTTGTTGTCTTGGATATTGAATGCAATGCATCTTGTCCCATTATTTTGGGAAGACCTTTTCTTCGAACTATTGGTGCTATTATTGATATGAAGGAAGGAAATATTAAATATCAATTCCCGCTCAAGAAAGGTATGGAACACTTCCCTAGAAAGAGAATGAAGTTACCTTTTGATTCTATTATTAGAACAAATTATGATGTTGATGCTTCATCTCTTGATAATACTTCATTCACACTTTCTGCGCCTAGCTGAAAGGCGTTAAAGAAAAGCGCTTATGGGAGACAACCCATAATTTTACTTCTGCACTTTTGTTTTATATTTGAGTCTTGGAAGTTGTTACTACTGTAGCAACCTCTCCTTATCTTTACTTTATTGCATTGTTGTGCCAAGTAAAGTCTTTGATAGTAAGGTTGATACTAGATTTGGATTACAGAAGCATTTCTTCGTCACGAATTTGAGTAGACCTCTCGTAGGTAACTCGAAAAATCGCCAATTTTCGTGTGTGATTCTCGATATGTACGCAACTTTCAATCAATTTGAGCTTTTTCATCTGAGCAAGTTAAGTGCCTCAAAAAAATTCGTCTTTACGGACTGTTCTGTTTTGACAGATTCTGCCTTTTATTTCGCATTGCCTCTTTTGCTATGTTGAATGGATTTCTTTGTTCCATTAACTTTCAGTAGCTTTGGGCAATGTCCAGAAGTGTTAAGAATGATTATGTCACCTCTGAATATGTGAATTTTTGATTATGCACTAACCCTCTGATGAGTTTGTTTTGAGTTTGGTGTGGAGGAAGTTTTCAAGGATCAAGAGAGGAGGATGATACAATATGATCAAGAAGAGTGAAAAGTCTAAGCTTGGGGATGCCCCCGTGGTTCATCCCTGCATATTTCAAGAAGACTCAAGCATCTAAGCTTGGGGATGCCCAAGGCATCCCCTTCTTCATCGACAACTTATCAGGTCACCTCTAGTGAAACTATATTTTTATTCCATCACATCTTATGTGCTTTACTTGGAGCGTCTGTATGCTTTTATTTTTGTTTTTGTTTGTGTTTGAATAAAATCGGATCCTAGCATTCCTTGTGTGGGAGAAAGACACGCTCCGCTCGTTCATATGAACACTGGTGTTCTTAGCTTTACTTTTAATGTTCATGGCGAAGGTTGAAACTGCTTCGTTCATTGTTATTTGGTTAGAAACAGAAAATGCTTCATGTGGTAATTGGTATATTGTCTTGAATAATTTGATACTTGGCAATTGTTTTGCTCAAATAGATCATGTTTAAGCTCTTGAATCATGTACTTTGCACCTATTAATGAAGAACTACCATAGAGCTTGTTGAAATTTGGTTTGCATGATTGGTCTCTCTTAAGTCTAGATATTTTCTGGTGAAGTGTTTGAACAACAAGGAAGACAGTGTAGAGTCTTATAATGCTTGCAATATGTTCTTATGTAAGTTTTGTTGTACCGGTTCATACTTGTGTTTGCTTCAAACAACCTTGCTAGCCAAAGCCTTGTACTCGAGAGGGAATACTTCTCGTGCATCCAAATCCTTGAGCCAAAACCTATGCCATTTGTGTCCACCATACCTACCTACTATGTGGTATTTCTCTGCCATTCCAAAGTAAATTGCTTGAGTGCTACCTTTAAAATTTCATTCCTTGTCTTTGCAATATATGGCTCATGGGAAAATAGCCTTAAAAACTATTGTGGTAAAGAATATGTAGCTTATGTATCTTATTTCTTATAAGTTGCTTGTTGAGCGGTAACCATGTTTCTGGGACGCCATCAACTATTACACCTTTGTTGAGTATCATGTGAGTTGCTATGCATGTTCGTCTTGTCTCGAAGTAAGGGTGATTTATCATGATCAAATGGTTTGAGTATGCATATTGTTAGAGAAGAACATTGGGCCGCTAACTAAAGCCATGAATCATGGTGGAAGTTTCGGTTTGGACATTAATCCTCAATCTCTTATGAGAATATTATCCGTTGTTGAATGCTTATGCATTAAAGAGGAGTCCATTATCTCGTTTTGTATGTTGTCCCGGTATGGATGTCCTTAGTTGAGATCTATCAAAAACGAGAAATCAAATGCGATCTATCTCCTTGGACCTTTGTACGAGGCGGCATAGAGGTACCCCTTTGTGACACTTGGTTGAAACATATGTTATGCAATGATAATCCATGTAAATCCAAGCTAATTAGGACAAGGTGCGAGCACTATTGGTATTCTATGCATGAGGCTTGCAACTTATAGGATGTCTTATGCATAACACATATGAATTATTACTACCGTTGACAAAATTGTTTCTATGTTTTCAAAATAAAAGCTCTAGCACAAAAGTAGTAATCCATGCTTCCCTCTGCGAAGGGCCATTCTTTACTTTATGTTGAGTCAGTTTACCTACTTCTTTCTATCTTAGAAGCAAACACTTGTGTCAACTGTGTGCATTGATTCCTACATACTTGCTTATTTGCATTCATCATATTACTTTGTGTTGACAATTATCCATGAGATATACACGTTGAAGTTGAAAGCAACCGCTGAAACTTATATCTTCCTTTGTGTTGCTTCAAAACTTTCTACTAAGAATTTATTGCTTTATGAGTTAACTCCTATGCAAGTCTTATTGATGCTTGTCTTTAAAGTACTATTCATCAAAAGTCTTTGTTATATGATTCAGTTGTTTAATCATTGTCTTTACCATTGCTTCGAATCACTTCATTCATCTCATATGCTTTACAATAGTATTGATCAAGATTATGATAGCATGTCACTTCAGAAATTATCCTTGTTATCGTTTACCTACTCGAGGGCAAGTAGGAACTAAGCTTGGGGATGCTTGATACGTCTCAAACGTATCTATAATTTCTTATGTTCCATGCTAGTTTTATGACAATACTCACATGTTTTATACACACTTTATATCATTTATATGCATTTTCCGGCACTAACCTATTAACGAGATGCCGAAGCGCCAGTTCCTGTTTTGTGCTGTTTTTGGTTTCGAAATCCTACACAGGAAATATTCTCGGAATTGGACGAAACGAACGCCCAGGGTCTTATTTTTCCACGGAGCTTCCAGAAGACCGAAGAGGATACGAAGTGGGGCCACGAGGTGGCGACACCACATGGCGGCGCGGCCAAGGAGGGGCCCGCGCCGCCCTATGGTGTGGGACCCCCGTGAGCCCCCCGAATCTGCCCTTCCGCCTACTTAAACTCTCCGTCGCGAAAACCCTATTACCGAGAGCCACGATACGAGAAAACATACTGAGACGCCGCCGCCGCCAATCCCATCTCGGGGGATTCAGGAGATCGCCTCCGGCACCCTGCCGGAGAGGGGAATCATCACCCGGAGGACTCTACATCACCATGATCACCTCCGGACTGATGTGTGAGTAGTTCATCCTTGGACTATGGGTCCATAGCAGTAGCTAGATGGTTGTCTTCTCCTCTTGTGCTATCATGTTTAGATCTTGTAAGCTGTCTATCATGATCAAGATCATCTATTTGTAATGCTACATGTTGTGTTTGTTGGGATCCGATGAATATGGAATACTATGTCAAGTTGATTATTAATCTATCATATATGTGTTGTTTATGTTCTTGCATGCTCTCCGCTGCTAGTAGAGGCTCTGGCCAAGTTGATACTTGTGACTCCAAGAGGGGGTATTTATGCTCGATAGTGGGTTCATGCCTCCATTGAATCCGGGACAGTGACAGAAAGTTCTAAGGTTGTGGATGTGCTGTTGCCACTAGGGATAAAACATCGATGCTTTGTCTAAGGATATTTGTGTTGATTACATTACGCACCATACTTAATGCAATTGTCTCGTTGTTTGCAACTTAATACTGGAAGGGGTGCGGATGCTAACCCGAAGGTGGACTTTTTAGGCATAGATGCATGCTGGATAGCGGTCTATGTACTTTGTCGTAATGCCCTAAGTAAATCTCATAGTAGTCATCATGATATGTATGTGCATCTCTATTTGTCAATTGCCCAACTGTAATTTTTTCACCCAACATGCTATTTCTTATTGGAGAGACACCACTAGTGAACTGTGGACCCCGGTCCATTCTTTTACATCTGAATACAATCTACTGCAATCATTGTTCTCTACTGTTCTTCACAAGCAAACATCATTTTCCACACCATACGTTTAATCCTTTGTTTACAGCAAGCCGGTGAGATTGACAACCTCACTATTAAGTTGGGGCAAAGTATTTTGATTGTGTTGTGCAGGTTCCACGTTGGCGCCGGAATCCCTGGTGTTGCGCCGCACTACACTCCTTCGCCAACAACCTTCACGTGTCCTTCATCTCCTACTGGTTCGATAACCTTGGTTTCTTACTGAGGAAACTTGCTGTTGTACGCATCACACCTTCCACTTGGGGTTCCCAACGGGCGTGTGCTTTACGCGTCAACAAGCGGTACCAAAGCGGTACTACCGCCCATGGTACCGTAGAGGTACCGTAACCCTCTCTGTAGGTTTTTCAGTGCAATTTTCCAGAGCGGTACTGCAAGGGCGGTACCAGTAGGGTAGCGGTACTACCGCTACTGGTACTGGTAGTACCGGTCATGCAATGACTGCTTTGTCCTCTTTTCCTCTCCAGCCATGTTACCTCGCGACACACACACAAAACCAGAAAACCTATAAGCTACGCTTCAGTCCTCCGATCATGACGTGTTCAGCGAGGTCACCGCGCACTTGCAAATCTATCAAAGTCAATCTTTGCACACGGTCAGATTCATTCAAGTGTTGTCATCAAACTCATAAAACACGGAGTATAGACTTTGTTCTTTCAGTTGGGAGCATTATGTTTGGAGACACATCATGTTGTTTCTTGTTGCGCGCTCCGGTGCTCGTCGCTTTCCGAGGTTGATCGTTCGAGGCGCTATGCATGACAGCCGGAGAGTCCAAGACGAGGCCTTTCTCGGGGCTGACCATGTCCCGCCATCTTCTTCTTTGGTGGTGCGCGACATGGAGTGTTCACTTGGAGTTATGTTCTGTGGAGGTGACCGGCATGGTTCTTGACGTGGTTTTGATGTTCAACTTAGGATAGATTCGTTTGTGTCGTAGTTGTTGCTTTGGTGGTGGCTATCTTCAGACTAGCCCAGAGTCTGCGCTTGTTGTTTGCAGCGGGTTGAAGTCGTGTTGTACTCTATATTTTGCCTTCTATAAAGATAAGGTATGACTTTAGCATACTCTCGGAAGAAAATCGGTCAAGGATCTTGGACTAGTTGCATGCGGCTTTGTCGAGGGTACTACTCGGCAATGCCCTCCGTTTGGGGCTTAGGGTTGATGGAATCCTGTAAGCTGACACGAGACATCGGTTAACAGACAAGCGGGGAAAGCGATTTACCCAGGTTCGGGGCCCTCGATGAGGTAAAACCCTTACGTCCTGCCTGTCTGATCTTGATTATGAAAATATCGGCTTACAATGGGGTGCCGAAGGTTTCGGCTGTGATCTCGTCGAGAGGCTAAGTACTACGGCGACCTAGCTCTAGACTTATGGTGGCTAAAGCTGCTAGGATTGATTGTGATTGTGTCCCTCGGCAGCCCCTCTCCTGGTCCTTATATAGGGGGCCAGGTCTCGAGAGATCTGTCCGGGTACGACTAGGTTACAAGAGACCCTAGTTCTAAACTTTCCTTGTTTGATTCGCCTCTTCGTCTTGTTCTTCAAGGAATCTTCTTCGGCACCGACGTAGTGGCCCATATTGCCATCGGGTGTCTTCATGGGCCTCCAATTGGGTTGTATAGGATTGGGCAATAACAGTTACCCGAAGGGTAATGCCCACGTCAGTAGCCCCCGAGTGTCTAGCCGGAGATATTTCGGGTAGAGACTAAAGCATGCCTCCACTGAATGTTCTTCTCTCTTGATAATTCTTGTCTTCCTTGTAACAACATCATCTTCTTCTATCGGGTGCGCGTCTAGCGCTCCCGATGGGAGTAGCCCCCGAGTCTAGGTACGGATGCTTGCAATCCGTGCGTAGACTCAAGTTGTGCCACTCAAATGCCTTATTCTGTCGAAGCTTTCTGGAGGTCTTCATAGGTCACCCGATACATTTGCATCGGGGCTTCAATTTTGTAAGTAAGGTTTAATGTGTAAAGGATATTGAGTAACGTGCCCAACTTTGCTGGTTAACTGCCGATGGCAAAACAATGTTGCCCTACACAGAATCAAGTCCCCGGGCATGATCCTGGAGTGCAAAAAAGTTTGTCGGGTGCGCGTCCAGCGCTCCCGATGGGAGTAGCCCCCGAGTCTGGGCACGGGCGTTTGCGACCGGGTGCAGACTCGAGCCGAACATTCCATCCTTTTCTTCAGATATTTTTTCACGCCCTTCTTCGTAGGAAAGTCTTCGAGTCCAAATTTATCGGGTGCGCGTCCAGCGCTCCCGATGGGAGTAGCCCCCGAGTCTAGGCGCGGATGTTCGCAACCGTGCATAGAATCAAGTTGATCCACTCAATGATTTTAATATTTCCTCGGATGCTTCAATCAGAGTCGACACCTTTCATGACATCACTGACGACGTCACCACTGTTGTGGTTTGATTGACAAGACGTGACCTGATGGGCCCACCCTAGTTCTGCGCGGGCAGTTTTTAGGAAATGACTAGTGCTCGCGCGTTGACTGAGGCATCTCCTCGATTTCCGCACATCGTGGGAATAATGGGCCGCCGGTTCCGTTTTCGTTTTAGAGCGACACGTGTACAACTGGATTTCTATCCACCTCCCACGATGGCTTCGGAGTTATGGCCACGATTCCCCATCAGCTCAGGCTATAAATAAGGAGCCTTCGCATTGTTTTTTACTTTTTACGCTTCCGCACTGCTCATCTTCTCCTTCAACCTCTTCTTTCACCTCTGCCCCTTTTCTCAAGAACTCCGGACGCCATGGGCAAGAAGAAGAACACCAGCGCATCAGGCCCGAGCAAGGTCAGCCGTGATTGGAGCGCCTCCACCATTTCCAATCGCGAGGTGAACAGGATGCGCACCCTCGGCCTCATCTCTTCATCCGACAACGACATTCATCTTCCTGGTCCATCTTCTCGCCCAAAGCCTCCTAAAGGCTTTAGTATTATGTTCGTCGCCTTCCTGTTTCGCGGGCTTTCTCTTCCTGCCCACGAATTTCTTCGTTCCCTTCTGTTTTTCTATGGGATCCAGCTCTGGCAGCTGACCCCAAATTCCATTCTTCATCTCTCCATTTTCATCACTGTATGCGAGGATTTCCTCGGCATTGATCCCCACTGGGGTTTACGGAGGAAAATCTTTTATGTCAAGCGCCATAACGACAACAATGGCCCTCCTGTTGTTGGTGGCGTTGGCTTTGTTGTCAGAAAGGAGGTTGATTACTTCAACTTCCCGATGAAAGAATCCGTCCAGGGCTGGCGCCACAAATGGTTCTACCTGCGAGATACCCCGGCATCTGGGCGGCGCTCCAACCTTCCTCCATTTGTTGACGTTTTGGAGGCCCAGCCGAAGAAAAGCTGGCGAAACATCCCGTCTCCCGAAGAAAGCGCTATAGCTGATAAGCTGTTCGAACATGTCGTAGACCTAAAGAACACGGGAGGCTTAACGATGTGCGGCACTGAGGTAGTCTCAGTGTTCCTAAAACGTCGGGTGCAACCGCTGATGTACCGGCCTCACCAGCTGTGGATGTATGTTGGTTCCAATGACAAGTCAAGAGTCAACTCAGCCGACCTGTCGGATGAAGAACTCCGCGACGAGGTGCGTCGCCTTAGTTGCTTCAGCATGAAGGACAACATCGTCCTGTCTTCAGCTCGCCCTCCATATGATTTCAAGCACCTTCCAGCTGAGGTAACTTTTACTGCACTTGCTTCAATTGCTATTGTTATTCTGTCTTCTGACCTTTCATTAATCTCTCGGCTGTCAACAGGCTTCCTCCGTTGCTCAATGTTATCCCCGTACACCCGAAAGTGGTGTAGAACTAGAGGATGACGACGACGACTCCGAGGAGACCGAAGATGCTCAGCACGTTCTTGAGGACAGCGACGTCCAAAGGGACAAAGCCCCCGAAGACGATGTTCTTACCAGGAGCAGGCGGTGCAAGAGGATAAATGAGGACCTGAACACAACGGCTGAATCGAGTCCTAGCGGACAAGATGATGATGCCGACGAAACTGCATCGCCTTCCCCTGCTGCAAAAAGTTCGACAGGCTTTTTTGCTGCCGAAGATGACTTAGACCCGTGAGTATCTATTTTCTCTTCGTAACTAGCCTTCTTTATTCTGCATGATGAATGTCCTTGCTTTTCAAGCAGCTCTGACGATGACGATGACGATGATGTTCCTCTCGCAAAGAGGGCTAAGTTATTCTCCGGGAAGTCCGAGTCAGCCAAGGAATCGAATCCTTCGCCTGCCGAACCGACGCCGCCCTCAAGGACGGTCGTGGTGAAGATTCCAGTGTCGAAGGTCATTCCTTCTGGCAACGCCCCCGTTCCATCAGCTGCCCACGACCATGTAAGCGATTTATTTAGCTCGAATTTCTTCTTTTATGGTGGATTTCCATACTTGACTGAGATTTCTTGACCTTTGCCTTGCAGCCAATTTATGCCACAGTTGATGCTGTTGCAGATTTTGCTGATCAATTCACTCGTCTGGAGTCCGAGAATGCTCATGTTCGGAAGACCATCAAGACTTCGGCTGACCAAGTGCTGGAGGCTAACAAGCTCGCAGCCGATGCCCAAAATAAAAACATCTTGTTGAAAGATGAACTAAAGAAGCTGAAGCAGAAGATGAAGGACGAGCAGGATGCTAGACGCGAGGCTGCTATTGCAGCCGATGAAAAATAAGGCGTCCTCCGTGAATCCATTACAAACTTGTTGAGTAAGTTCCTTCGTGCATGTTACTTTTCCAATACTTTCCTCGAGATTGCTTATCTATTCTTTTCCAGATGCTGCCAACGTGACCATCAATCGAGCCCGCAAGCTTCGGGAAGATTCCATGTCTGACGCCCTATCACTTGCTACTGAGTCCAACATCCAAGTCCTTGGACTGTTGCAAAAAACCAAGGCAGCATTGTCGAGGTTATTCTCGATGATATTCTCGAAGATGAAGCAGGACAAGACTCTTGGCGAGATGGCAGATGCTTTCTTCGTCGACCCTTCTTAGCCTGTAGAGGTACTTAAGCATCGTTCCCGTTTGTTTGGGGCGGTTCTTACTTTTCAGGTACTAATGGGTCATGGGCTGGGCTCTGAGCTAGAAAATTTGTCTAAGGCATTGCCAGTAGATGACAACAATTGCCTAGTCAATCTTGAGCCCTGATACGTCTCAAACGTATCTATAATTTCTTATGTTCCATGCTACTTTTATGATGATACTCACATGTTTTATACACACTTTATGTCATTATTATGCATTTTCCGGCACTAACCTATTGACGAGATGCCGAAGAGCCGATTGTTGTTTTCTCGCTGTTTTTGGTTTCGGAAATCCTACAAAGGAAATATTCTCGGAATTGGACGAAATCAACGCCCAGGGTCTTATTTTTCCACGAAGCTTCCAGAAGACCGAAGGGGATACGAAGTGGGGCGACGAGGCGCCGCCACCATAGGGCCGCGCGGCCAGAGGGGGGCCCGCGCCGCCCTATGGTGTGGGCCCCTCGTCAGCCCTCCAACGCTGCCCTTCCGCCTACTTACAGCCTTCGTCGCGAAAACCCCAGTACCGAGAGCCACGATACGGAAAACCTTCCAGAGACGCCGCCGCCGCCAATCCCATCTCGGGGGATTCAGGAGATCGCCTCCGGCACCCTGCCGGAGAGGGGAATCATCTCCCGGAGGACTCTTCATCACCATGATCGCCTCCGGATTGATGTGTGAGTAGTTCATCTCTGGACTATGGGTCCATAGCAGTAGCTAGATGGTTGTCTTCTCCTCATTGTGCTATCATGTTAGATCTTGTGAGCTGCCTATCATGATCAAGATCATCTATTTGTATTGCTACATGTTGTGTTTGTTGGGATCCGATGAATATGGAATACTATGTCAAGTTGATTATCAATCTATCATATATATGTTGTTTATGTTCTTGCATGCTCTCCGTTGCTAGTAGAGGCTCTGGCCAAGTTGATACTTGTAACTCCAAGAGGGAGTATTTATGCTCGATAGTGGGTTCATGCCTCCATTGAATTTGGGACAACGACAGAAAGTTCTAAGGTTGTGGATGTGTTGTTGCCACTAGGGATAAAACATCATTGCTTTGTCTAAGGATATTTGTGTTGATTACATTACGCACCATACTTAATGCAATTGTCTGTTGTTTGCAACTTAATACTGGAAGGGGTGCGGATGCTAACCTGAAGGTGTACTTTTTAGGCATAGATGCATGCTGGATAGCGGTATGTGTACTTTGTCGTAATGCCCTGATTAAATCTCATAGTAGTCATTGTGATATGTATGTGCATTGTTATGCCCTCTCTATTTGTCAATTGCCCAACTATAATTTGTTCACCCAACATGCTATTTATCTTATGGGAGAGACACCACTAGTGAACTGTGGACCCCAGTCCATTCTTTTACATCCGAAATACAATCTATCGCAAACTCGTTCTTTCATTGTTCTTCGCAAACAAACATCATCTTCCACACTATACATTTAATCCTTTGTTTACGAGCAAGCCGGTGAGATTGACAACCTCACTGTTACGTTGGGGCAAAGTACTTTGATTGTGTTGTGCAGGTTCCACATTAGCGCCGGAATCCCTGGTGTTGCGCCGCACTACACTCCGCCACCAACAACCTTCACGTGTTCCTTGACTCCTACTGGTTCGATAACCTTGGTTTCATACTGAGGGAAAACTCGCTGCTGTACGCATCACAGTTCCCTCTTGGGGTTCCCAACAGACGTGTGTCAACATGCCAACAGCAAGGATTTTTCTGGCACCGTTGCCAGGGAGATCAAGACACGCTGCAAGGGGAGTCTCGCACATCCAATCTCTTTACTTTGTTTTTGTCTTGCTTTACTTTACTTTATTTACTGCTTTGTTTGCTCTCTATATCAAAAATACAAAAAAATTAGTTGCTAGATTTAATTTATTTACTGTCTTGTTTGCGTTCTCTATATTAAAAACACAAAAAAAATTAGTTACTTGCATTTACTTTATTTAGTTTGCTTTATTTACGACTGCTAAAAATGAGTAATCCTGAAGTTGAAGTCCGTTCGTTTAAGCAACAAGGGGGAGAAAGTTATAAAGATGCTTGGTATAGAATTAGTGATGCTCATCATAGGTGCACTAAGAAACACTCCACTATTATCCTACTTAGGAACTTTTATGTTGGTATCTCTAGCTGGAATAGGTATGTTCTTGATACTCTTGCGGGAGGTAATTTCCTAGGCACTCCTGCTTTAGAAGCTAGTTGCATTATTGAGAGTCTAGTTGGAATACCACCTATTAATGAAGCTAAAATTGAAATCTCTCTTGAAGATGTCATGAAAAAGTTGGAAGCCATGGAGAAAAATCTTCCAAGTGTTGAGACTAAATTGGGAATATTACTTAATAACACTGATAAACTTGATAAAACTCTAAGTGGAATCAATGAGAGAATTGCCGTTTTAGAAACTTGTGCTACTCATGATAATCGAACCCATAGGATTAGTGAACTTGAAGAAGCTATGCGAACCTTGGGTTCAACTTTTTCTTCTCTTAAGTTTAAGGAGAAAGCTTATGTGGGTAAGGAGCAAAAATTCATGTATGTCTCTAAAGTGCCTAAGCCAAAAAACTAGTATAGGCCTAAAATTCACAAAGCCCTTAGCACCACTATGGATGATGGAGCACCTAAGATACCTATTGTGACAAATTGTGAAAATTATGATATTGATGCTTCATCTCTTGATAATACTTGATTCACACTTTACGCGCCTAGGTCGAAAGGCGTTAAGAAAAGCGCTTATGGGAGACAACCCATTATTTTACTTCTGCACTTTTGTTTTATATTTGAGTCTTGGAAGTTGTTACTACTGTAGCAACCTCTCCTTATCTTTATTTATTGCATTGTTGTGCCAAGTAAAGTCTTTGATAGTAGGGTTGATACTAGATTTGGATTACTGCGCAGAAACAGATTTCTTGCTGTCACGAAATTGAGCAGCCCCGTCTGTAGGTAATTTAGAAAAATATGCCAAATTACGTGCGTGATCCTCAGATATGTACGCAACTTTCATTCAATTTGAGAGTTATCATCTGAGCAAGTTAAGTGCCCCAGAAAAATTCGTCTTTACGGACTGTTCTGTTTTGACAGATTCTGCCTTTTATTTCGCATTGCCTGTTTTGCTATGTTTGATGGATTTCTTTGTTCCATTAACTTTCAGTATCCTTGTGCAATGTCCAGAAGTGTTAAGAATGATTATGTAACCTCTGAATATGTGAATTTTTGATTATGCACTAACCCTCTAATGAGTTTGTTTTGAGTTTGGTGTGGAGGAAGTTTTCAAGGATCAAGAGAGGAGGATGATACAATATGATCAATAAGAGTGAAAAGTCTAAGCTTGGGGATGCCCCCATGGTTCATCCCTGCATATTTTAAGAAGACTCAAGCATCTAAGCTTGGGGATGCCCAAGGCATCCCTTCTTCATCGACAACTTATCGAGTCACCTCTAGTGACTATATTTTTATTCCGTCACATCTTATGTGCTTTACTTGGAGCGTCTGTTTGTTTTTGTTTTTGTTTGAATAAAATCGGATCCTAGCATTCCTTGTTTGGGAGAGAGACACGCTCCGCTGTTGCATATGAACACATGTGTTCTTAGCTTTACTTTTAATGTTCATGGCGAAGGTTGAAACTGCTTCGTTCATTGTTATATGGTTGGAAACAGAAAATACTTCATGTGGTAATTGGTATATTATCTTGAATAATCTGATACTTGGCAATTGTTGTGCTCACATAGATCATGTTTAAGCTCTTGCATCATGTACTTTGCACCTATTAATGAAGAACTACCATAGAGCTTGTTGAAATTTGGTTTGCATGATTGGTCTCTCTAGAGTCTAGATATTTTCTGGTTAAGGTGTTTGAACAACAAGGAAGACAGTGTAGAGTCTTATAATGCTTGCAATATGTTCTTATGTAAGTTTTGCTGTACCGGTTTATACTAGAGTTTGCTCCAAACAACCTTGCTAGCCTAAGCCTTGTATTGAGAGGGAATTCTTCTCGTGCATCCAAATCCTTGAGCAAAAAACTATGCCATTTGTGTCCACCATACCTACCTACTACATGGTATTTCTCTGCCATTCCAAAGTAAATTACTTGAGTGCTACCTTTAAAATTCTATTCTTTGTCTTTGCAATACATAGCTCATGGGAAAATAGCCTTAAAAACTATTGTGGTAAAGAATATGTAGCTTATGTGTCTTATTTCTTATAAGTTGCTTGTTGAGCGGTAACCATGCTTCTGGGGACGCCACCAACTATTACACCTTTGTTGAATATCATGTGAGTTGCTATGCATGTTCGTCTTGTCTTAAGTAAGGGTGATTTATCATGATCAAATGGTTTGAGTATGCATATTGTTAGAGAAGAACATTGGGCCGCTAACTAAAGCCATGAATCATGGTGGAAGTTTCAGTTTGGACATCAATCCTCAATCTCTTATGAGAATATTATCTGTTGTTGAATGCTTATGCATTAAAAGAGGAGTCCATTACCTGTTGTCTATGTTGTCCCGGTATGGATGTCTAAGTTGAGAATAATCAAAAGCGAGAAATCCAATGCGAACTTTCTCCTTAGACCTTTGTACAGGCGGCATAGAGGTACCCCTTTGTGACACTTGGTTGAAACATATGTTATGCAATGATAATCCATGTAAATCCAAGCTAAATAGGACAAGGTGCGAGCACTATTGGTAATCTATGCATGAGACTTGCAACTTATAGGATGTCTTATACATAACACATATGATTTATTACTACCGTTGACAAAATTGTTTCTATGTTTTCAAAATGAAAAGCTCTAGCACAAAAATAGTAATCCATGCTTCCCTCTGCAAAGGGCCTTTCTTCTACTTTATTGTTGAGTCAGTTTACCTACTTCTTTCTATCTTAGAAGCAAACACTTGTGTCAACTGTGTGCATTGATTCTTACATGTTTACCTATTGCACTTGTTATATTAGTTTGTGTTGACAATTATCCATGAGATAAACATGTTGAAGTTGAAAGCAACCGCTGAAACTTATATCTTCCTTTGTGTTGCTTCAAAGCTTTCTACTAAGAATTTATTGATTTATGAGTTAACTCTTATGCAAGTCTTATTTATGCTTGTCTTGAAAGTACTATTCATGAAAAGTCTTTGCGATATGATTCAGTTGTTTATTCATTGCCTTTACCATTGCTTCGAATCACTGCATTCATCTCATATGCTTTACAATAGTATTGATCAAGATTATGATAGCATGTCACTTCAGAAATTATCCTTGTTATCGTTTACCTACTCGAGGGCGAGTAGGAACTAAGCTTGGGGATGCTTGATACGTCTCAAACGTATCTATAATTTCTTATGTTCCATGCTACTTTTATGATGATACTCACATGTTTTATACACACTTTATGTCATTATTATGCATTTTCCGGCACTAACCTATTGACGAGATGCCGAAGAGCCGATTGTTGTTTTCTGCTGTTTTTTGTTTCAGAAATCCTACAAAGGAAATATTCTCGGAATTGGACAAAATCAACGCCCAGGGTCTTATTTTTCCACGAAGCTCCCAGAAGACCGAAGGGGATACGAAGTGGGGCGACGAGGCGCCGCCACCATAGGGCCGCACGGCCAGAGGGGGGCCCGCACCGCCCTATGGTGTGGGCCCCTTCGTCAGCCCTCCAACGTTGTCCTTCCGCCTACTTATAGCCTTCGTCGCAAAAACCCCAGTACCGAGAGCCACGATACGGAAAACCTTCCAGAGACGCCGCCGCCGCCAATCCCATCTCGGGGGATCCAGGAGATCGCCTCCGGCACCCTGGCGGAGAGGGGAATCATCTCCCGGAGGACTCTTCATCACCATGATCGCCTCCGGATTGATGTGTGAGTAGTTCATCTCTGGACTATGGGTCCATAGCAGTAGCTAGATGGTTGTCTTCTCCTCATTGTGCTATCATGTTAGATCTTGTGAGCTGCCTATCATGATCAAGATCATCTATTTGTAATGCTACATGTTGTGTTTGTTGGGATCCGATGAATATGGAATACTATGTCAAGTTGATTATCAATCTATCATATATATGTTGGAGATATGCCCAAGAGGCAATAATAAACTGGTTATTATAATATCTTTGTGTTTATGATAAATGTTTGCATACCATGCTATAATTGTATTAACCGAAACATTGATACATGTGTGTTATGTAAACAACAAGGAGTCCCTAGTAAGCCTCTTGTATAACTAGCTTGTTGATTAATGGATGATCATAGTTTCGTGATCATGAACATTGGATGTTATTAATAACAAGGTTATGTCATTAGTTGAATGATATAATGGACACACACCCAAATGAGCGTAGCATAAGATCAAGTCATTAAGTTCAGTTTGCTATAAGCTTTCGATACATAGTTGTCTTAGTCCTTTGACCATGAGATCATATAAATCACTTACACGGAAGAGTACTTTGATTACATCAAACGCCATTGCGTAAATGGGTGGTTATAAAGATGGGATTAAGTATTTGGAAAGTGTGAGTTGAGGCATATGGATCAATAGTGGGATTTGTCCATCCTGATGACGGATAGATATACTCTGGGCCCTCTCGGTGGAATGTCGTCTGAATAGCTTGCAAGCACATGATTGGATCATGAGAGATGACATACCGCGGTACGAGTAAAGAGTACTTGTCGGTAACGAGGTTGAACAAGGTATGGTGATACCGATGATCAAACCTCGGACAAGTAGAATATCGTGTGACAAAGGGAATTGGCATCGTATGTAAATGGTTCAATCGATCACTAAGTCATCGTTGAATATGTGGGAGCCAATATGGATCTCCAGATCCCGCTATTGGTTATTGCTCGGAGAGGAGTCTCGACCATGTCCGCATAGTTCGCGAACCGTAGGGTGACGCGCTTAAGGTTCGATGTCGCATAAGTAGATTTGAATATGGTATGGAGACGAAGTTTGTTCGGAGTCTCGGATGTGATCCAGGATGTCACGAGGAGGTCCCGAATAGTCCGGAGAATAAGATTCATATAAGGGAAGTTGATTTCTGGGTTTCGGAAATGTTCGGGATTTTTCCGGTGGTTGACTAGAAGGTTCTAGAAGGTTCCAGTGGGGTCCACCATGGGGCCCACGACCTAGGAGGCCTAGTATGGGCCGAGGGGATGCTCCCTGGCCTAATGGGCCAGGGGCACATGGCCCCAAGGCCCAGGCCGGCCAACCCCCTAGGGTTTTCTAGGGGGGGTCAACTTGGGGGAGGGGAAAGCCCTCTCCCCCCTCTTGGCCGCCGCCCCCCCAACCCTAGATGGGAAGGGGGGCCACCTTGGCCGGCTGGCCCCCTATATAAAGAGGGGAGGGGGTGGCCGGCCACACCACACCCATCATCCATTGCCTCCTCCTCTGGCCGCCTCTCCCTCCACCATACGCTGCTCCGGCTTAGGCGAAGCCCCGCAGTTTTCTTCCTCCACCTCCACCACCACGCCGTCGTGCTGCTGGACTTTGGAGGAGATCTACCACACCTCCGCTGCCCGCTGGAACGGGAGAGGAAGGAGCTTCATCGACACCGTACGCGCGACCGAGTACGGAAGTGCTGCCGGATTGCAGCACCGGGGACGATCGTCTACACCAACAACGAGATTAATCTCGTAGGCTTTGGAATCTTCAAGGGTTAGTCTCATCTCCATCTCGTTGCTTCGATCTTGTAGATTAGATCTTGGGTGTTCCATAGATTAGATCTATTGGTTTTATTCGTCTTGCGGTAGGAAAATTTTTGTTTTCTATGCTACGAACCCCATCAATATATGTTGTTTATGTTCTTGCATCCTCTCCGTTGCTAGTAGAGGCTCTGGCCAAGTTGATACTTGTAACTCCAAGAGGGAGTATTTATGCTCGATAGTGGATTCATGCCTCCATTGAATCTGGGACAGTGACAGAAAGTTCTAAGGTTGTGGATGTGCTGTTGCCACTAGGGATAAAACATCAATGCTTTGTCTAAGGATAGTTGTGTTGATTACATTACGCACCATACTTAATGTAATTGTCTGTTGTTTGCAACTTAATACTGGAAGGGGTGAAGATGCTAACCTGAAGGTGGACTTTTTAGGCATAGATGCATGCTGGATAGCGGTCTATGTACTTTGTCGTAATGCCCTGATTAAATCTCATAGTAGTCATCATGATATGTATGTGCATTGTTATGCCCTCTCTATTTATCAATTGCCAACTGTAATTTGTTCACCCAACATGCTATTTATCTTATGGGAGAGACACCACTAGTGAACTGTGGACCCCAGTCCGTTCTTTTACATCTGAAATACAATCTACTGTAAACTCTGTTCTTTACTGTTCTTCGCAAACAAACATCATCTTCCACACTATACATTTAATCCTTTGTTTACAGCAAGCCGGTGAGATTGACAACCTCACTGTTACGTTGGGGCAAAGTACTTTGATTGTGTTGTGCAGGTTCCACGTTGGCGCCGGAATCCCTGGTGTTGCGCCGCACTACACTCCGTCACCAACAACCTTAACGTGTTCCTTGACTCCTAGTGGTTCGATAACCTTGGTTTCATACTGAGGGAAAACGCGCTGCTGTACGCATCACACCTTCCTCTTGGGGTTCCCAACAGACGTGTGTCAACACGCCAACAGCAAGCCCTTCAAACAATCGGCAGTGACATGTGCTAATCAGCTCCTCAAGCTAGTTGATGAGGCGAAGACCAAAACTGCGCCTGAAGCTGCCCCTGGCTCGTCATCAGCTCTTCCTTGAATGAATTATTGCTCTGTCGCTGTAATTAAGGCCTGATACAGTTTAACCTAGTCCAGTTTTATTATGGATCTGTTGCCAGTGCCAACAATCTTTTGGATGTAATATATACGCTGTTGCGCTCCCGATGGGAGTTTTTATTAATACTGTTCTGAACTGAGAATTGTGCTGCAGATTCCTTCGTCTTCTTCTTGTGCCGATCCTTCTTTAAATTCTTCGGCTAGCGATGAATCCGATCTTGTTCGTCGTTTACGTGACCAAATATCCCGATTAAACAGAGACATAACCACCCTTCACGCAATGGCAGCGTTGGTGAAAAGAAAGAGTGAGATTGCTACTGCAATCGAACAACATGCTCTTGACCGTCTCCGTGTTGCTACTGAAAGCTTGAGCTGTAAGTGTCCATCCATCTGTCCGATTTTTATCGAAGCTTGAATATTCCTTAACTGATTTTTGCTTTTCGATAGTCGTAGCTTCTGATGAATCAGAGGAAAACTAAAGGATCCATGAAAAGATCGAAGCGATGACCGATGTTGCTCACCCGAAGCATGAATTGTGGTCCCATCGACCGAAGGCTGTTGTCGTGGCCAAATTTGAACATCGAGTAGAGAAGGTGCACTATAACTTTGACAAGTTCCATGCTCATCTCTCGATGATCTGGAGAACTGATGGCGTGTATTTCACACGTTCGTTGGGCAACCCCAAGAGGAAGGTATGATGCGCACAGCAGCAAGTTTTCCCTCAGAAAGAAACCAAGGTTTATCGAACCAGGAGGAGCCAAGAAGCACGTTGAAGGTTGATGGCGGCGGGATGTAGTGCGGCGCAACACCGGAGATTCCGGCGCCAACGTGGAACCCGCACAACACAACCAAAGTACTTTGCCCCAACGAAACAGTGAGGTTGTCAATCTCACCGGCTTGCTCGTAACAAAGGATTAACCGTATTGTGTGGAAGATGATTGTTTGCAGAGAAAACAGTAAAAACAAGTATTGCAGCAGATTTGTATTTCAGTATTAAAGAATGGACCGGGGTCCACAGTTCACTAGAGGTGTCTCTCCCATAAGATAAAAGCATGTTGGGTGAACAAATTACAGTCGGGCAATTGACAAATAGAGAGGGCATAACAATGCACATACATGACATGATAAGTATAGTGAGATTTAATTGGGCATTACGACAAAGTACATAGACCGCCATCCAACTGCATCTATGCCTAAAAAGTCCACCTTCGGGTTGTCATCCGAACCCCTCCAGTATTAAGTTGCTAAACAACAGACAATTGCATTAAGTATGGTGCGTAATGTAATCAACAACTACATCCTCGAACATAGCGCCAATGTTTTATCCCTAGTGGCAACAAGACAACACAACCTTAGAACTTTCTGTCATCGTCCCGGTGTCAATGCAGGCATGAACCCACTATCGAGCATAAGTACTCCCTCTTGGAGTTAAAAGTAAAAACTTGGCCGAGCCTCTACTAGAAACGGAGAGCATGCAAGATCATAAACAACACATGTATAATAACTTGATAATTAACATGACATAGTATTCTCTATCCATCGGATCCCGACAAACGCAACATATAGAATTACAGATAGATGATCTTGATCATGTTAGGCAGCTCACAAGATCCAACAATGAAGCACAATGAGGAGAAGACAACCATCTAGCTACTGCTATGGACCCATAGTCCAGGGGTGAACTACTCACTCATCACTCCGGAGGCGACCATGGCGGTGTAGAGTCCTCCGGGAGATGAATCCCCTCTCCGGCAGGGTGCCGGAGGCGATCTCTCGGATCCCCCGAGATGGGATCGGCGGCGACGGCGTCTCGCAAGGTTTTCCGTATCGTGGCTCTCGCATGCGGGGTTTCGTCACGGAGGCTTTAAGTAGGCGGAAGGGCAAGTCAAGAGGCGGCACGGGGGCCCACACCATAGGCCGGCGCGGCCGGGGGTGGGGCCGCGCCGCCCTAGGGTTTGGCCACCCCGTGGCCCCTCTTCGTCTCGTCTTCGGACTTCCGGAAGCTTCGTGGAAAAATAGGCCCCCGGGCTTTGATTTCGTCCAATTCCGAGAATATTTCGTTACTAGGATTTCTGAAACCAAAAACAGCGAAAACAAAGAATCGGCACTTCGGCATCTTGTTAATAGGTTAGTTCCGGAAAATGCACGAATATGACATAAAGTGTGCATAAAACATGTAGGTATCATCAATAATATGGCATAGAACATAAGAAATTATCGATACGTCGGAGACGTATCAAGCATCCCTAAGCTTAGTTCCGCTCGTCCCGAGCAGGTAAAACGATAACAAAGATAATTTCTGAAGTGATATGCCATCATAACCTTGATCATACTATTTGTAAACATATGTAGTGGATGCAGCGATCAAAACAATGGTGATGACATGAGTAAACAAGTGAATCATATAGCAAAGACTTTTCATGAATAGTACTTCAAGACAAGTATTAATAAGTCTTGCATAAGAGTTAACTCATAAAGCAATAAATCAAAGTAAAGGTATTGAAGCAACACAAAGGAAGATTAAGTTTCAGCGGTTGCTTTCAACTTGTAACATGTATATCTTATGGATAATAGTCAACATAGAGTAATATAACAAGTACAATATGCAAGTATGTAAGAATCAATGCACGGTTCACACAAGTGTTTGCTTCTTGAGGTGGAGAGAGATAGGTGAACTGACTCAACATAAAAGTAAAGAGAATGGTCCTTCAAAGAGGAAAGCATCGATTGCTATATTTGTAGGAAAACGTAGCATAGAAAACAAAAATTTTCCTACCGCAAACACGCAATCCAAGCCAAGATGCAATCTAGAAGACGGTAGCAACGAGGGGGTATCGAGTCTCACCCTTGAAGAGATTCCAAAGCCTACAAGATGAGGCTCTTGTTGCTGCGGTAGACGTTCACTTGCCGCTTGCAAAAGCGCGTAGAAGATCTTGATCACGATCGGTTCCGGCGCCACGAACGGGCAGCACCTCCGTACTCGGTCACACGTTCGGTTGTTGATGAAGACGACGTCCACCTCCCCGTTCCGGCCGGGCAGCGGAAGTAGTAGCTCCTCTTGAATCCGACAGCGACGACGGCGTGGTGTCGGTGGCGGTGGAGAATCCCGGCGGAGCTTCGCTAAGCGTGCGGGGAAGAAGGAGGAGTGGGGCGGCTAGGGTTTGGGGAGAGGGGTGGCCGGCCTCCAAGGGGTGCGGCCAAGGTGGTGGCTTTGGTGTGTCCGGCCCCCTCCCCTATGCCCCTCATTATATAGGTGGAACCCCAAGAGGTGGTGTCCAAGTCTTCGAATAAGACCCGAACCAAAAACCTTCCATAGGGAGGGGGAAACCTAGCCAAGCTAGGACTCCCACCAAGGTGGGAGTTCCACCTCCCATATGGGGGGTGGCCGGCCCCCTAGGGGGAGTCCACTTGGGACTCCTCCCCCACTAGGGTTGGCCGGTCATGGAGGTGGAGTCCCATGTGGACTCCACCTTCCTTGGTGGTTTCTTCCGGACTTTTCTAGAACCTTCTAGAACCTTCCATAGAACCTTCCGCGACATTTTATTCACATAAAATGACATCCTATATATGAATCTTATTCTCCGGACCATTCCGGAACTCCTCGTGATGTCCGGGATCACATCCGGGACTTCGAACAAATATTCGAACTCCATTCCATAATTCAAGTACTACCATTTCAACATCCAACTTTAAGTGTGTCACCCTACGGTTCGAGAACTATGCGGACATGGTTGAGTACTCACTCCGACCAATAACCAATAGCGGGATCTCGGAGATCCATAATGGCTCCCACATATTCAACGATGACTTTAGTGATCGAATGAACCATTCACATATATTACCAATTCCCTTTGTCTCGCGATATTTTACTTGTCCGAGGTTTGATCTTCGGTATCACTCTATACCTTGTTCAACCTCGTCTCCTGACAAGTACTCTTTACTCGTATCGTGGTATGTGGTCTCTTATGAACTCATTCATATGCTTGCAAGACATTAGACGACATTCCACCGAGAGGGCCCAGAGTATATCTATCCGTCATCGGGATGGACAAATCCCACAGTTGATCCATATGCCTCAACTCATACTTTCCGGATACTTAATCCCACCTTTATAGCCACCCATTTACGCAGTAGTGTTTGGTGTAATCAAAGTACCTTTCCGGTATAAGTGATTTATATGATCTCATGGTCATAAGGACTAGGTAACTATGTATCGAAAGCTTATAGCAAATAACTTAATGACGAGATCTTATGCTACGCTTAATTGGGTGTGTCCATTACATCATTCATATAATGATATAACCTTGTTATTAATAACATCCAATGTTCATGATTATGAAACTAATCATCCATTAATCAACAAGCTAGTTTAAGAGGCATACTAGGGACTTCTTGTTGTCTACATATCACACATGTACTAATGTTTCGGTTAATACAATTCTAGCATGATATATAAACATTTATCATAAACATAAAGATATAAATAATAACCACTTTTATTATTGCCTCTAGGGCATATCTCCTTCAGTCTCCCACTTGCACTAGAGTCAATAATCTAGATTACATTGTAATATACCTAACACCCATGGCATTCCGGTGTTGGTCATGTTTTGCCCTAGGGAGAGCTTTAGTCAATGGATCTGCTACATTCGGATCGGTGTGTACTTTGCAAATCTTTACTTCTCCATCTTCGATGTACTCGCGAATCGAGTGGTAACGCAGCTTGATATGCTTCGGCCTCTTGTGTGACCTTGGCTCTTGTGCATTGGCGATGGCACCCATATTATCACGATAAATGATTAATGGGTCCAATGCACTAGGAACCACACCGAGCTCTACAATGAACCTCTTCATCCATACCGCTTCGATGAAGCCTCCGAAGCCGCTATGTACTCGATTCCGTTGAAGACTTCGCCACCGTGCACTCGCTTCGAGCTTGCCCAGCTTCATCGCAGCACCATTCAATATAAACACGTACCCGCATTGTGACTTAGAGTCATCGGGATCGTTGTTCCAACTTGCATCGGTGTAACTTGTTACAACGAGCTCTTGGTCACCTCCATAACAAAGAAACATATCCTTAGTTCTTTTCAAGTACTTCAGGATATTCTTGACCGCTGTCCAGAGTGTTCCATTCCTGGATCACTTTGATATCCGCTAGTCAAACTAACGAGCATGCGCTATATCCGGTCTTGTACATAGCATGGCATACATAATAGAGCCTCATCGCCGAAGCATAGGGGATTTGATTCATCCTTTCTCTTTCTTCGCCGTAGCCGGTCCTTGAGTCTTACTCAAGACCTTGCCTGGTAACATAGGTAAAAACCCTTTCTTACTTTCGTCCATTCTAAACTTCTTTAGAATCTTGTCCAGTATGTACTCAGTGATAGCCCTATTAGGCGTCTTGATCTATCTCTATAAATCTTGATGCCTAATATATATGATGCTTCACCAAGGTCTTTCATTGAAAAACTGTTATTCAAATAACCTTTTACATCGCTTAATAGTTCTATATCATTCCCGATCAATAATATGTCATCTACATATAATATCGGGAATGCTACGGAGCTCCCACTCACTTTCTTGTAAATACGGGCCTCTCCATGACACTCGTATAAACCCGAAGTCTTTGATCACCTTATCAAAGCGTCGGTTCCAACTTCTCGATGCTTGCTTCAGTCCATAGATTGAACGCTGAAGTTTGCATACTTTGTCGGCATTTTTAGGATCAACAAAACCTTTGGGTTGTACCATATACAACTCTTCCTCAATGTCTCCATTAAGGAACGCCGTTTTGACATCCATCTCGCCAAATCTCATAATCGAAAAATGCAGCTATTGCTAACAAAATCCTCACAGATTTTAGCTTCGCTACGGGTGAGAAAGTCTCATCGTAGTCAATACCTTGAATTTGTCGGAAACCCTTTGCGACAAGTCGAGCTTTATAGACAGTAATATTACCATCAAGCATCTGTTTTTCTCTTGAAGATCCATTTATTCTCGACAGACCTTTCGGCTATCGGGTAAGTCTACCAAAGTCCATACTTTGTTATCATACATGGATCCCATTTCGGATTTCATGGCCTCTTGCCATTTGTTGGAATCCGGGCTCATCATTGCTTCTTCATACGTCGCAGGGTCCTCATCATTGTTATCCACAATCATGACATTTAGACAAGGATCATACCAATCGGAGTGGCACGTTCCCTTGCCGATCTGCGAGGTTCAGTAGTTTCCTCGTTCGAAGTTTCATGATCATTATCATTAGCTTCCTCTCGTTGCCGGTGTAGGCGGTACAGGTACATCTTCCGATCTTGCGCTACTCCGATCAACGAGTATAGATTCATTAATCTCATCGAGTTCTACTTTTCTTCCAAGTCACTTCTTTAGTGAGAAATTCTTTCTCAAGAAAGGTTCCGTTCTTAGCAACAAAGATTTTGCCTTCGGATCCGTGATAGAAAGTGTACCCTATAGTTTCCTTAGGGTATCCTATGAAGACGCATTTCTCCGCTTTGGGTTCTAGCTTGTCCGGTTGTAACTTTTTTACATAGGCTTCGCAACCCCAAACTTTAAGGAACGACATGCTTAGGTTTCTTATTAAACCATAATTCATACGGTGTCGTTTCTACGGATTTTGATGGTGCTCTATTTAAAGTGAATGCGGCTGTCTCTAATGCATAACTCCAAAATGATAACGGCAAATCAGTAAGAGACATCATAGAACGAACCATATCTAAGAGAGTTCGATTACGACGTTCGGACACACCGTTTCGTTGTGGTGTTCCCGGCGGTGTCAATTGTGAAAGTATTCCGCATTTCTTTAAATGCATGCCAAACTCATAACTCAGATATTCACCTCCGCGATCAGATCGTAGAAATTTAATCTTCTTGTTACGTTGATTTTCTACTTCACTTTGGAATTCCTTAAACTTCTCAAAAGTTTCGGATTTATGTTTCATGAAATAGATATACCCATATCTACTCGGATCATCCGTGAAGGTTAGAACATAACGATAACCACCGCGCGATGCTACACTCATTGGTCCGCACACATCGGTATGTATGATTTCCAATAAGTCAGTAGCTCGCTCCATCATACCAGAAAATGGAGGCTTAGTCATTTTTCCCATTAGACATGCTTCGCATCTATCAAGTGACTCAAAGTCAAGTGATTCAAGTAATCCATCGATATGGAGTTTCTTCATGCGTTTCACTCCAATATGACCAAGACGACAGTGCCACATATAAGTAGAATTATCATTCAATTTAATTCGCTTAGCATCAATGTTATGTATATGCGTATCACTACTATCGAGATCTAATAGAAATAAGCCATTCTTTTGTGGTGCTCGACCATAAAAGATATTATTCATAAAAATAGAACAACCATTATTCTCGGACTTGAATGAATAACCGTCTTGCATTAAACAAGATCCAGATATAATGTTCATGCTCAACGCAGGTACATAATAACAATTATTTAGGCTTAAAACTAATCCCGAAGGTAGATGTAGAGGAAGTGTGCCGACTGCGATCACATTGACCTTGGATCCGTTTCCAACGCGCATCGTCACTTCATCTTTCAGCAGTTGTCGTTTATTCTTTAGTTCCTGTTTCGAGTTACAAATATGAGCAACCGAACCAATATCAAATACCCAGGTACTAGAACGAGAACTAGTGAGATAAACATCTATAACATGTATATCAGATATACCTTCTTTCTTTTTCTTGACAAGGCCGCTCTTCAGATCTGCCAAATACTTGGAGCAATTACGCTTCCAGTGTCCCTTCTCCTTGCAGTAATAGCACTCAGCATCAGGCTTAGGGCCATTCTTAGGTTTCATAGGAGGCGTGGCAGCTTTCTTGCCACCCTTCTTGAATTTTCCCTTAGACTTGCCCTGTTTCTTGAAACTGGTGGTCTTGTTGACCATCAACACTTGGTGCTCTTTCTTGATCTCAATCTCAGCAGCTTTTAGCATGCCAAAGAGTTCATGTAACTCCTTGTTCATGTTCTGCATATTGTAGTTCATCACAAAGTTCTTATAACTTGGTGGCAGTGATTGAAGTACACGATTAATCCCCAGTCTGTTAGGAATCACTATTCCCAAGTCACTGAGTTTCTTCGCATGCCCGGTCATGGCGAGCATGTGCTCACTAATGGAGCTGCCTTCTTCCATCATACAAGTCGAAGAAATGTTTCGATGCTTCATAGCATTCCACGGCCGCATGAGTCTCAAAAATAGCTTTCAGCTCATTCATCAACTCATGAGGATCGTGATGCTCAAAACGTTTTTGAAGATCGGATTCCAGACTGCACAGGATGGCACACTGAACTTGAGAGTACCGAGTTTTCCGAGTCTCGTAAACAGCTTTTACTTCATCGGTTTCAGTTCTACGCAGGAGGGTCACCTAGCGGTGCATCAAGCACATATTGCAGATTTCCGCCGGAGAGGAAGATCCTCACATGACGGAACCGATCGGTGAAGTTGCTACCGTTGCTCTTAAGCTTTTCTTTCTCTAGGAACCGGTTAAAATTGATTGAGGACGCCATCTCTACAACATATATTTGCAATAGTTTAGACTAAGTTTATGACAAATTGAGTTCAAATTTTAATTCAACATAATTAAAAATCTAGGTGAACTCCCACTCAAAACAATATCCCTCGCATTGTCTTAGTGATCACACGAACCAAATCCATCGCACCTCAAATCGATCATCACGAGAAAAGGTGTAATTTCAATGGCGAACACTCAAAGTGTTCATCATATCAATCATATGATTCATGCTCTACCTTTCGGTATCACGTGTTCCGAGACCATGTCCGTACATGCTAGGCTCGTCAAGGCCACCTTAGTATCCGCATGTGCAAAAGCTGTCTTGCACCCGTTGTAAGTACTTATCGAATCTATCACACCCGATCATCACGAGATGCTTCGAAACGATAAGACTTGATAACGGTGCTACTAAGGATGAACACTTTATTATCTTGAGATTTTAGTGAGGGATCATCTTATAATGCTACCGTCGCGATCTAAGCAAAATAAGATGCATAAAAGGATTAACATCACATGCAGTTCATATGTGATATGATATGGCCCTTTTGTCTTTGCGCCTTTGATCTTCATCTCCAAAGCACGGACATGATCTCCATCATCTTCGGGCATGATCTCCATCATCGTCGGCGAAGCACCAAGGTCAATGGCGCCGTCTTCATGATTGTCCTCCATGTAGCAACTATTACAACTACTTTGAAATACTACTCAACATGAAATTTAAAGACAACCATAAGGCTCCTGCCGGTTGCCACAATACAATAATGATCATCTCATACATATTCATCATCACATTATGGCCATATCACATCACCAAACCCTGCAAAAACAAGTTAGACGCTCTCTAATTTGGTTTGCATATTTTACGTGGTTTAGGGTTTTCGATATAGATCTAATCTACCTACGAACATGAACCACAACGTTGATACTAATGTTGTCAATAGAAGAGTAAATTGAATCTTTACTATAGTAGGAGAGACAGACACCCGCAAAGCCTCTTATGCAATACAAGTTGCATGTCGAACGAGGAACAAGTCTCATGAACGCGGTCATGTAAAGTTAGTCCGAGCCGCTTCATCCCACTATGCCATAAAGATGCAAAGTACTCAACTAAAGATAACAAGAGCATCAACGCCCACAAACCATTGTGTTCTACTCGTGCAACCATCTATGCATAGACACGGCTCGATACCACTCGTAGGAAAACGTAGCATAGAAAACAAAAATTTTCCTACCGCAAACACGCAATCCAAGCCAAGATGCAATCTAGAAGACGGTAGCAACGAGGGGGTATCGAGTCTCACCCTTGAAGAGATTCCAAAGCCTACAAGATGAGGCTCTTGTTGCTGCGGTAGACGTTCACTTGCCGCTTGCAAAAGCGCGTAGAAGATCTTGATCACGATCGGTTCCGGCGCCACGAACGGGCAAGCACCTCCGTACTCGGTCACACGTTCGGTTGTTGATGAAGACGACGTCCACCTCCCCGTTCCAGCGGGCAGCGGAAGTAGTAGCTCCTCTTGAATCCGACAGACACGACGGCGTGGTGTCGGTGGCGGTGGAGAATCCCGGCGGAGCTTCGCTAAGCGTGCGGGGAAGAAGGAGGAGTGGGGCGGCTAGGGTTTGGGGAGAGGGGTGGCCGGCCTCCAAGGGGTGCGGCCAAGGTGGTGGCTTTGGTGTGTCCGGCCCCCTCCCCTATGCCCCTCATTATATAGGTGGAACCCCAAGAGGTGGTGTCCAAGTCTTCGAATAAGACCCGAACCAAAAACCTTCCATAGGGAGGGGAAACCTAGCCAAGCTAGGACTCCCACCAAGGTGGGAGTTCCACCTCCCATATGGGGGGTGGCCGGCCCCCTAGGGGGAGTCCACTTGGGACTCCTCCCCCACTAGGGTTGGCCGGTCATGGAGGTGGAGTCCCATGTGGACTCCACCTTCCTTGGTGGTTTCTTCCGGACTTTTCTAGAACCTTCTAGAACCTTCCATAGAACCTTCCGCGACATTTTATTCACATAAAATGACATCCTATATATGAATCTTATTCTCCGGACCATTCCGGAACTCCTCGTGATGTCCGGGATCACATCCGGGACTTCGAACAAATATTCGAACTCCATTCCATAATTCAAGTACTACCATTTCAACATCCAACTTTAAGTGTGTCACCCTACGGTTCGAGAACTATGCGGACATGGTTGAGTACTCACTCCGACCAATAACCAATAGCGGGATCCTGGAGATCCATAATGGCTCCCACATATTCAACGATGACTTTAGTGATCGAATGAACCATTCACATATATTACCAATTCCCTTTGTCTCGCGATATTTTACTTGTCCGAGGTTTGATCTTCGGTATCACTCTATACCTTGTTCAACCTCGTCTCCCGACAAGTACTCTTTACTCGTATCGTGGTATGTGGTCTCTTATGAACTCATTCATATGCTTGCAAGACATTAGACGACATTCCACCGAGAGGGCCCGGAGTATATCTATCCGTCATCGGGATGGACAAATCCCACTGTTGATCCATATGCCTCAACTCATACTTTCCGGATACTTAATCCCACCTTTATAGCCACCCATTTACGCAAGTGGTGTTTGGTGTAATCAAAGTACCTTTCCGGTATAAGTGATTTATATGATCTCATGGTCATAAGGACTAGGTAACTATGTATCGAAAGCTTATAGCAAATAACTTAATGACGAGATCTTATGCTACGCTTAATTGGGTGTGTCCATTACATCATTCATATAATGATATAACCTTGTTATTAATAACATCCAATGTTCATGATTATGAAACTAATCATCCATTAATCAACAAGCTAGTTTAAGAGGCATACTAGGGACTTCTTGTTGTCTACATATCACACATGTACTAATGTTTCGGTTAATACAATTCTAGCATGATATATAAACATTTATCATAAACATAAAGATATAAATAATAACCACTTTTATTATTGCCTCTAGGGCATATCTCCTTCAATATTTGTGCTAGAGCTTTTATTTTGAAAACATGAAACAATTTTGTCAACGGTAGTAATAAAGCATATGAGTTATGAAAGTTATATCTTACAAGTTGCAAGTCTCATGCATAGTATACTAATAGTGCCCGCACCTTGTCCTAATTAACTTGGACTACCGGATCTTTGCAATGCACATGTTTTGACCAAGTGTCACAATGGGGTACCTCCATGCCGCCTGTACAAAGTGTCTAAGGAGAAAGCTCGCATTTTGGATTTCTCGCTTTTGATTATTCTCAACTTAGACATCCATACCGGGACAACATGGACAACAGATAATGGACTCCTCTTTTATGCATAAGCATGTGGCAACAATTATTATTCTCCTATGAGATTGAGGATATGTGTCCAAACTGAAACTTCCACCATGAATCATGGCTTTAGTTAGCGGCCCAAAGTTCTTCTCTAACAATATGCATGCTCCAACCATGAAGGTGGTAGATCTCTCTTGCTTCAGACAAGACGGACATGCATAGCAACTCACATGATATCCAACAAAGAAGAGTTGATGGCGTCCCCAGAAACATGGTTACCACTCAACAAGCAACTTAATAAGAGATAAAGTGCATAAGTACATATTCAATACTACAATAGTTTTTAAGCTATTTGTCCCATGAGCTATATATTGCAAAGGTGAATGATGGAGTTTTAAAGGTAGCACTCAAGCAATTTACTTTGGAATGGCGGATAAATACCATGTAGTAGGTAGGTATGGTGGACACAAATGGCATAGTGGTTGGCTCAAGTATTTTGGATGCATGAGAAGTATTCCCTCTCGATACAAGGTTTAGGCTAGAAAGGTTATTTGAAACAAACACAAGGATGAACGGTACAGCAAAACTCACATAAAAGACATATGGTAAACATTATAAGACTCCATACCGTCTTCCTTGTTGTTCAAAACTCAATACTAGATGTTATCTAGACTCTAGAGAAACCAAATATGCAAACCAAATTAGCAAGCTCTAAGTATTTCTTCATTAATGGGTGCAAAGTATATGATGCAAGAGCTTAAACATGAGCACAACAATTGCCAAGTATCAAATTATCCAAGACATTATAGCAATTTACTACATGTAGCATTTTCCAATTCCAACCATATAACAATTTAACGAAGGAGAAACTTCGCCATGAATACTATGAGTAGAGCCTAAGGACATATTTGTCCATATGCAACAGCGGAGCGTGTCTCTCTCCCACAAAGTGAATGCTATTATCCATTTTATTCAAACAAAACAAAAAACAAAAACAAACCGACGCTCCAAGCAAAGTACATAAGATGTGGCCGAATAAAAATATAGTTTCGGGGAGGAACCCGATAATGTTGTCGATGAAGAAGGGGATGCCTTGGGCATCCCCAAGCTTAGACGCTTGAGTCTTCTTAATATATGCAGGGGTGAACCACCGGGGCATCCCCAAGCTTAGAGCTTTCACTCTCCTTAATCATATTGCATCATACTCCTCTCTTGACCCTTGAAAACTTCCTCCACACCAAACTCGAAACAACTCATTAGAGGGTTAGTGCATAATAAAAATTCACATGTTCAGAGGTGACACAATCATTCTTAACACTTCTGGACATTGCATAAAGCTACTGGACATTAATGGATCAAATAAATTCATCCAACATAGCAAAAGAGGCAATGCGAAATAAAAGACAGAATCTGTCAAAACAGAACAGATCCGTAAAGATGGATTTTATTAGGCCACCAGACTTGCTCAAACGAAAATGCTCAAATTGAATGAAAGTTGCGTACATATCTGAGGATCATGCTCGTAAATTGGCATAATTTTCTGAGCTACCTACAGGGAGATAGACCCAGATTCGTGACAAGCAAAGAATTCTGAAACTGCGCAGTAATCCAAATCTAGTACTTACTTTTCTATCAAAGACTTTACTTGGCACAACAAAACATAAAACTAAGATAAGGAGAGGTTGCTACAGTAGTAAACAACTTCCAAGACACAAATATAAAAACAAAGTACTGTAGGAAAAAACATGGGTTGTCTCCCATAAGCGCTTTCTTTAACGCCTTCGCCTAGGCGCAGAAAGTGTAACTCAAGTATTATCGAAGGGTGGTGCACCTACAGCGGGGTTTGGAGTTTTCTCAACCATGCATAGTATATTGGATACATAAGTTTCAGCGTCTCTCCTTTCATTAGTCTTGGGCTTGCTACTCTCATCGAACAAATTTTCAGGAACAAGCCAAGCATAGTTATGTTCTAGTGCATCATTTATAGCTAGGAGTTTACATGGTATTGGTGCTTTGATCTCCCCACCAGCATTAGCATTATTAGTGTACCTTATCCTATCCATATCCATTTTTTCAAGAAGGCTAACAAAATTAGTATGAGAACCAAGCATATTAAATTTAGCAAAGACCTTCCTAGCCTCTCTTGCTAGACCACCAAATTCTCTAAGAAGGGTTTCTAAAACAAAATCTTTCTTTTCCCCTCTTCCATATCACCAAGTGTAAGAAACATGTGTTGGATTATAGGATTGAGATTAACAAATTTAGTTTCCAACAGGCGAACTAAAGCAGCAGCAATTTCATAAGTGGGAGCAAGGTCTACCAAGTGTCTATCTTCAAAATCTTCAACGGTACTAACATGGGTGAAAAATTCTTCTATATTGTTCCTCCCAACTATAGACCCTTGTCCTACCGGTATGTTCTTTGCGGTAAAATCAAAAGGAAACATGATGAAATAAGTAGAGTAAATGCAAGTAAACTAATTTTTTGTGTTTTTGATATAGCAAACAAGACAGTAAATAAAGTAAAGCTAGCAACTAATTTTTTTGTGTTTTGATATAAGTGCAGCAAACAAAGTAGTAAATAAAATAAAGCAAGACAAAAACAAAGTAAAGAGATTGAGAAGTGGAGACTCCCCTTGCAGCGTGTCTTGATCTCCCCGGCAACGGCGCCAGAAAAAGAGCTTGATGGCGTGTATTTCACACGTTCGTTGGGCAACCCCAAGAGGAAGGTATGATGCGCACAGCAGCAAGTTTTCCCTCGAAAGAAACCAAGGTTTATCGAACCAGGAGGAGCCAAGAAGCACGTTGAAGGTTGATGGCGGCGGGATGTAGTGCGGCGCAACACCGGAGATTCCGGCGCCAACGTGGAACCTCGCACAACACAACCAAAGTACTTTGCCCCAACGAAACAAGTGAGGTTGTCAATCTCACCGGCTTGCTGTAACAAAGGATTAACCGTATTGTGTGGAAGATGATTGTTTGCGAGAGAAAACAGTAAAAACAAGTATTGCAGCAGATTTGTATTTCAGTATTAAAGAATGGACCGGGGTCCACAGTTCACTAGAGGTGTCTCTCCCATAAGATAAAAGCATGTTGGGTGAACAAATTACGAGTCGGGCAATTGACAAATAGAGAGGGCATAACAATGCACATACATGACATGATAAGTATAGTGAGATTTAATTGGGCATTACGACAAAGTACATAGACCGCCATCCAACCGCATCTATGCCTAAAAAGTCCACCTTCAAGGTTATCATCCGAACCCCTCCAGTATTAAGTTGCTAAACAACAGACAATTGCATTAAGTATGGTGCGTAATGTAATCAACAACTACATCCTCGAACATAGCGCCAATGTTTTATCCCTAGTGGCAACAGCACAACACAACCTTAGAACTTTCCATCACTCGTCCTGGTGTCAATGCGGGCATGAACCCACTATCGAGCATAAGTACTCCCTCTTGGAGTTAAAAGTAAAAACTTGGCCGGAGCCTCTACTAGAAACGGAGAGCATGCAAGATCATAAACAACACATGTATAATAACTTGATAATTAACATGACATAGTATTCTCTATCCATCGGATCCCGACAAACGCAACATATAGAATTACAGATAGATGATCTTGATCATGTTAGGCAGCTCACAAGATCCAACAATGAAGCACAATGAGGAGAAGACAACCATCTAGCTACCGCTATGGACCCATAGTCCAGGGGTGAACTACTCACTCATCACTCCGGAGGCGACCATGGCGGTGTAGAGTCCTCCGGGAGATGAATCCCCTCTCCGGCAGGGTGCCGGAGGCGATCTCCTCGGATCCCCCGAGATGGGATCGGCGGCGACGGCGTCTCGCAAGGTTTTCCGTATCGTGGCTCTCGGCACGGGGGTTTCGTCACGGAGGCTTTAAGTAGGCGGAAGGGCAAGTCAAGAGGCGGCACGGGGGCCCACACCATAGGCCGGCGCGGCCAGGGGTGGGGCCGCGCCGCCCTAGGGTTTGGCCACCCCGTGGCCCCTCTTCGTCTCGTCTTCGGACTTCCGGAAGCTTCGTGGAAAAATAGGCCCCCGGGCTTTGATTTCGTCCAATTCCGAGAATATTTCGTTACTAGGATTTCTGAAACCTAAAACAGCAGAAAACAAGCAATCGGCACTTCGACATCTTGTTAATAGGTTAGTTCCAGAAAATGCACGAATATGACATAAAGTGTGCATAAAACATGTAGGTATCATCAATAATATGGCATAGAACATAAGAAATTATCGATACGTCGGAGACGTATCAAGAACCTTGTTTCCTTTAGACCAAGCACCTGAGACTTTGTCTGCTCTGTTTACCCGATTCAAGACTCCAGAAAGGATTCGACTGTTGGTGCGAAGGAACTCCTGGCCGGCGCCGAACTTGCTTTTGCTTCAGTTTTAGCATGTCACCCGACCTTAAATTTGGAGGCCATAGCAAATACCAGCAGGAGTTTAGACCAATATTATGACATTGCTAGAAATCCCGCATTTGTCGTCATCTCTCGGATGGAAACAGGCATTGAGAGGGATCTGAAGGCCCGAGAAGACCAAGAAAACCTGCCATGAAATTTTGCATATATATGTATGTAATGACCTTGTACTTACAAGGGATAATCTCATATGTAACTTAATGCGTGTTTTATGCATTATGTACTTTTGGTGAATTTGCTAATTCGATTAATAATTTCTTGTCAAGGGCGGTTGAGTGATCAAGTCAGCCTGCTCACCCAACGACTCCGTTGAATTTGCAAGTTTATTGCGGAGTCGATGCGTAAGTTCTGTAAGAGCGACACCCGTCGAATAATCGAGGGATTTAGGCGCTTGGCTTCGTTACACGGTGCACCGGTTTGAGCCTTGTTTGTGATAATACGTCCATCGACTGCATCACTCGTGTATTTTCTCGAGGCTTGGATGGGTTGTTGCGTATCATTAACCGTAGCTCCCGATGGGAGTATTTAATTAATGATACTGTATTTTTGGCCAACGCTCCCGATGGGAGTAAGAGCCAATGACGGAGGCCCCGAACAGTTGTTCGGATAATGAGGCCTGGAACAATAAAGGTAGAAACCCGATCAGAAATTTTATTCATAATATAAGACAAGCGTAGGAGCTGCCAAATAACAAGTAAAGGATAGTTATATCCTATGCGTAGAATCGTTGCAAATGTGCAACATTCCAAGGATTTTCAACGTCTTCACCCGAAGCTGGATTCTTGAGACGATAGGCTCCCCCTGGTACCAGTTTAGTGATGATAAATGACCCTTCCCATGGAGATTCGAGCTTCAGGGGTCTTTCTTGTTTTAGTCGCAGTACCATATCTCCAACACTGAAGCTTCGATTGCGTACTCGTCGACTGTGGTAATTTCTTAACGCCTGCTGATACACCGTTGTTCTTGCCAAGGCGATATCCCGAGCTTCATCAAGGAGGTCCACGGCATCTTGCAGCGCATTGTTGGAAGTTGCTTCCGTGTACGCAGTCACCCGAGGGGCTTCGAACCGAACATCGACTGGCAAAACTGCTTCGGCTCCGTATACCAAGAAGAACGGAGTGTACTGAGTCGATCTGTTGGGTGTAGTACGCAAACTCCAAAGTACAGATGACAATTCTTCGACCCATGCTCCTACTGCACCCGTAAGGCGTTTTTTGAGGCCATCTCCTATTAGACCATTGATCCTTTCGACATGACCGTTGGTTTGGGGATGTGCCACTGAAGAAAATTTTAGTCTAATACCACCGTCGTCGCAGAACTTCCGAAACTTTTTGGTATCAAAGTTAGTTCCATTGTCTGTAACGATGCTGTGAGGCATGCCAAATCGATAAGTTATTCCTCTGAAGAACTGGACGGCGGTTTCGGCTTTCTGATTTCGAACAGGTACAGCCTCGATCCACTTGGTAAACTTGTCGACTGCAACCAGTAGATACGTATGACCCCCAGGCGATGATCTTGCCAGCGGTCCAACTTGGTCGAGTCCCCACTGTGCAAAGGGCCACGCGAGAGGTATCGTCATTAGATCTGTTGCGGGAGCGTGCGGTTTTGGTGCAAAACGCTGACAAGGGTCGCACTTCAGGACCAGGTCTCGAGCATCCGAAGCTGCTGTTGGCCAGTAAAATCCTGCTCTGAAAGCTTTCGCCACAAGGGCCCTGCTGCTTGCGTGGTGTCCACAAGTTCCTTCGTGGATCTCACGTAGAAGAGCCTTTCCATCGTCGATGGCAATGCACCTTTGAAAGATACCAGAGATACTACGCTTGTAGATTTCTCCGTTCACCACAGTGAAAGCTTTTGACCGTCTCACAATTCGCCTGGCTTCCACCGGATCCTCCGGTAGTTGCTGCTCTATAAAGTATGCTAAAAAAGGTTTGGTCCACAGGGCCTCGAGGAGGAGGACCTGCTCTGCGGATCGGGGTGGAGGTTCTTCGGCAGTTTGCTGCAAGCTTGCTTCTGAATCATCAACCGATGATTTTGGAGGTGTCGATGCTTTCTCCTTGATCGATCGCTGAGTGATAACTTTGTAAAATACTCCATCTGGAATGGGAGAGCACATGGATTCGATGTTTGCCAAAGCGTCAGCTTCCTCGTTGCTGGCTCTGCCGATGTGCTTGAGTTCACATCCTTCAAATTTGGCTTCCATATTCTGGTATAATTGACGGTAGGCGATCATATTATCGCTGACTGTGTCGCATAAATTCATCGACTGCTGCACCACCAGGTTCGAATCTCCATAAATTTTCAGGCGGGTTGCTCAGCATGCCTTTGCCATCTTCATTCCGTGCAACAGTGCTTCGTATTCCGCTTCATTATTTGTCGGCAGGGAGAAATTCATACGTAAGATATACCTCATCTTGTCTCCTTGTGGCGATATCAATATTACCCCTGCACCCGCGCCTGTAATCCGCTTTGATCCGTCAAAATACATTGTCCATGAGCCAGACATGTCGGGTGCTGCCGGTGTTTGCGACTGAATCCAGTCTGCCACGAAATCTGGGAGGACTTGAGACTTGATCGCCGTCCGATTGACATAGCTTATGTCGTGTGGTGCTATCTCGATGGCCCATTGGGATACTCGACCCGTAGCTTCTGGGTTAGTAAGTATATTCTTCAATGGTGCTTCGCTTACCACAATAATCGGGTGCTCCGTGAAATAATGGCGCAGCTTGCGAGCTATCTCCATACCGCATACGCTAACTTCTGGTGATGAGGGTATCTCTGTTTTGCTGGCGTGAGTACTTCGCTGAGGTAGTAAACGGATCTTTGCACGCCATGAACTCTTCCTGCCTCCTCTCGTTCAACAACTAGGACGTTGTTGAAGACTTGCACCATTGCTGCTATGTACATGAGCAGTGTTTCTTTTTCATGTGGGGTTACGAGTACTGGGAATGTCGACAAGATCTTCTTCAAATTATCAAAAGATTCATGCGCCTCGTTTATCCACTCGAATTTTTCTGACTTCTTCATCAGGCTATAGAAGGGCAAAGCTTTTTCTCCTAGCTTGGCGATGAATCTGCTGAGTGCCGCCAGCCAACCTGCCAACTGCTGCACTTGGTGCAAATTCTTTGGCGGCTCCATGTCGAGAATAGCTTTGATCTTCAAAGGATTGGCCTCTATCCCTCTGGCTGAGATGAAGTACCCGAGTACTTGTCCTCCTGGCACCCCGAAGAAACATTTCTTCGGGTTCAGCTTGATTTTGTACCTGTCGATGTTGTCGAAGGTTTCTCGCAAATCGTCGATGAGAGTAGCGGCGTTCTTGGTCTTTACCACGATATCATCAATGTAGACTTCGATATTCCTTCCGATCTGCTCTCCAAGACAGACTTGCATACATCGCTGATAGGTTGCTCCTGCGTTTTTCAACCCGAAAGTCATGACGTTGTAACAGAAAACTCCGTGTGGGGTGATGAACGCGGTCAACTCTTGGTCCTCCTTCTTGAGCTTGATCTGGTTATACCCGGAGTATGCATCGAGAAAAGAGAGACGATCACATCCTGCTGTAGAATCGACTATCTGGTCAATACGGGGCAGCGGGAAGTGATCCTTAGGTCAATGTTTATTGAGTCTTCTATAATCGATACACATGCGAAGAGTTGTTGTGTCTTTCTTCGGTACCATGACTGGGTTGGCTACCCACTCGGCTTCTTTAAGCTCCCGAATGAATCCAGCCTTGCGGAGCCGACTAACTTCTTCGCCGATTGCTTTTCTCTTCGGATCTGAAAACCGGCGCATCGACTGCTGCACTGGTTTGGATTTTGGGTCAACATTGAGCGCGTGCTCAGCGAGTTCCCTGGGAATACCTGGCATGTCGGATGGTTCCCATGCAAATATTTCCCAGCGCTCACGGAGGAACTCGATGAGCGCGATTTCCTATGCGACAACAAGATCTGCCGAAGTATTGACTGTCTTCTTCGGGTCGGAGGGATGCACTTGTTGTTTCTTTGCTTCCTTTGCGACATCAAATTCATCAGATCATACGTTCCGATTATCGGCTGGTGGCTTTGCGTGGTCTGTGATAGCGTCGACTGCATTGAGTTCTTCCTTAGCCCCAAACCTTGAGGCGATCTTCTGGAAATCCCTGTCGCAGCTGTCTGAACGGGAAAAGCTTCCATGAATGGTTATTGTTGTCCCATTATTGCCCGGCATCTTCAACTTCAGGTACGCGTAATGGGGTACCGCCATGAATTTGGCAAACGCTGGTCTGCCGAGGATGGCGCGGTACTGAGATTCCCAATCAACCACTTCAAATTCGATTTTCCCTTTTCTGAAGTTGCTAGGTGTGCCGAAAACTACATCCAGTGATATTTTACCAAGGGAGTAAGCGGGTCGGGTTGGTATGATGTCGTGGAATCCTGTGTCGGACTCTCTTAGCATGTCCACTGTTAGGCCCATTGCTTTCATTGTGCTGGCGAATAACAGATTCAGACCGCTTCCTCCATCCATGAATACCTTGCTCATGTTGTATCCTCCGATCTGTGCTTCAAGGACCAGGGCGGCGTGACCAGGCCTTGGAACGGCCTTTGGGTGATCTGCTTCGCTAAAAGATATACTTTGGTCTGACCAGTCGATGTATTCGGGTGTATCGACCATAGCAACTTCTGCGTACTTTACTTCCCATGAAAACTTCTTGACTTCTCTCTTTGAAAAACTGGTTTTATGGATCATGCTGACCTGTCCGCGAGATTCTGGAAATACCTCGGTTGGTACGTACTTGTCCCCTCCTTCTGGTACGTACGGTTCTGGTATGTATGGTTCTGGTAGATAACCGTAGGATGCCGCTCTTCTCTCCATTGAATGAACTCTTGCCGCGGCTTCGGCCCTAAGATCGTCGTAGAACTGCCGAATTTCGAGGAAGTGCCGACAATTTCTGAGCAGATGACTGGGTTTTACAAGGCTATCCTTTGGGTCGATGTAAGAATGTAGATAACACGGTGCTTCAAGTTGCTCCGTGGCCGACATGTAAGGTGTGCGAAGACGATTCTTGCTCGGCTGCGTGCTGTGGCATCCTCGTTCATACTGTTGGGGGCGAGTCGCGATTTGCTCTTCTTCTTCACGGCGTGAGTCCCTTCGTCTTTTCCTTTGCTCCTCTACGGCGCCGAAGCTGCTTCGGCTGCCCTCTCCCGCACTCCTGGATAGGACTGCCAATGCTGCTGCTGGCGTGATATCTTCTAGAACCGAAGTTCTTGGGCTTGATGCGTTTGAACTAGGGAGGCGAAGAAACCCTCTGGAATCGATGATGAAGTGAACACCACCGAAAGTAGTATCCATGTTGCCGCGCGATTCTGCGGAGATCGGATGCGACGCCTCGGTGTGCGGTACGAACTCGAAGGATCCACATCGAACTGAATCTCTCGGATCTGATGGCGTTGGTGACTCCAGCACGAACGATGCAGATGTGACCGGCACTACCGATGACCTGCCTTGTGCAGACAGGCTTCCCACAGACAGCGCCAATTGTCGATGGTACTCCTCGGCAATGCCCTCCGTTTGAGGCTTAGGGTTGATGGAATCCTGTAGGCTGACACGAGACATCGGTTAACAGACAAGCGGGGAAAGCGATTTACCCAGGTTCGGGGCCCTCGATGAGGTAAAACCCTTACGTCCTGCCTGTCTGATCTTGATTATGAAAATATCGGCTTACAATGGGGTGCCGAAGGTTTCGGCTGTGATCTCGTCGAGAGGCTAAGTACTACGGCGACCTAGCTCTAGACTTATGGTGGCTAAAGCTGCTAGGATTGATTGTGATTGTGTCCCTCGGCAGCCCCTCTCCTGGTCCTTATATAGGGGGCCAGGTCTCGAGAGATCTGTCCGGGTACGACTAGGTTACAAGAGACCCTAGTTCTAAACTTTTCTTGTTTGATTCGCCTCTTCGTCTTGTTCTTCAAGGAATCTTCTTCGGCACCGACGTAGTGGCCCACCTTGCCATCGGGTGTCTTCATGGGCCTCCAGTTGGGCTGTATAGGATTGGGCAATAATAGTTACCGGAAGGGTAATGCCCACGTCAGGCTTAGTCCGGAGAGGTAACTAAATTAAGGGGCGCGCTAGGCGTCGATTGATGCGCGCGCAGAAATTGGTCGCACTGACACCGTTGATCTGTCGCATGGGAAGCCAGGGCTACTTTTGCATGGATGGAGCTCACTCCCGTCGCTGTAGCGCGCTGCGCGTGCCTGCGTGCTTTCTCTGCTAGGTGTGACCGTGGTTTGACCCCACATGATGATGTGATGTCTCTCTGTTTGGTTTTTTTTGCGAATACTCTCTCTGGTTGGTTGAGTGCTAGTTTCATGCACACGCTTTAATTGCTAGCTATACACATCAATTACCATCCAAAATATTTATGAAAAATCTTGTGGATTTTTTGCAATTTTTTTTCGAATGCAACACTATTTTGCCACAATTGTTTTTGTGAATTTGTAAAACATGTGAAAAACCTTTACAACAAAAATATTTTGCAAACTATTTTGCATGTGGCCATTTACTACAAGAAATCCGCACTCAATATATTTCCGCACCAAAAGTAAGATTATAGAAAACCTTTACACCATTCGAACAGTTCAAAAATAAAAACAATTACAACACAAATTACTATCAAATACAACAAAAAAATATAAAAACAACAACACAAATTCATCTAATTGCATAAAACTAAAAAGTTGTTAAGCAACAAAGTTTTGTTGCAGATTGATTTGCAACAAAAACCATCAGCTATTTCAATAGAAATAGCAAACAATCACAACAAAATAAACATGCTTTACAACATTTTGAATAGCACGTAAGCACCATCAAAAACTGAGAAACACACAATCGTGTATCAAAAGCCTATAATAGCACGCAACATCTGGCTTATACATTCGCAACAAAAGCCATACTTGTTTGTTACAATTTTGAAGCACATACACAACATCAAAAATTCTGAGGAATGCACAAATTTAACGAAAATGTACAAAAAAATCATGCAACAATATTCACAAGCATTTTCTATAAAATTAATAACCATATGCAATATCAAAAGTTTCACCGAAAAAGTTGGTTCGTGAAATTATTTACATGCAAATAATAAGCAGTGCAGGGTTAGGAGTTATTCTTATTTTTTAAAATAAAATAAAACAACACGTACTACATTAATTGCAGTTGGATTATATAGCACGGTATTAATTTTTTTGCAATCTTTACCAATGGCAATATTAATTTTTCTCGCTGGCTGGTGAGGTCCATGCCCCGTTGGCCATCCCACTCAAGAGCATAAATATAGGCACATCGGCGTTCAATTCATCCATCCTATCTCTGTTTCTACTAATCGGCCATCATTTCGCAGCCCTTCGGAGCCCTCCTCGATTCAAAGGTGCGTTTCTGCAAAACCATATATCAAGTAGTAGTACATACGTATAGATTCATGGTATGGATTCAAGGTTTTTTCTTCTCTGGGAAAATATCTGATGCGTACGTACACAAACTAGATCTGACGGGACCTTTTCTTAGAAACGGATCTGACGGGTCCTGGATAAACTAATAAAATGATTTGATGCAGATCCAGTCCATATAGCCCGTCTCATTGAATTTGCAATCGGTAATTGCATCGTTTGTTGCATAAGCATGGTTCATATATGTATATGTCAAATTTGCGAAGCCAAATTATTGCTAGCCTTCTAGGCAAAGTATACTCGAAGTTAAATCTTCTCTCAGTTAACCAATGGTTTTCTACAATTTTCCATGTCAATTACTAGCATGGACTTCTTTTCCGCAGATCTAGATTGAGTGAAAAACTTATGATCGGTCTTTATTGACAAGATCTGAAAAGAGGACGCATATGCATCGTTCCCATCTTGCCATTTTTTAAAGCATTTCAATTTGGAGAACCTTTGTCACATTCGTGTGTTGCCTAGGATGACAACTGATATCGTTGTTCCGCGAGGCATACCACTACAATATTAAATTTTTGTTTTTTATTTCTTTATTAAAAGAATTTGGTTGTGTGCATGTTTGCTTCTTCGACTTGCTCTCAATGTTTAGTTGTCATTGATAGTTGATATCATCTTGGTATTACGATAGATATTGCACTTCATCGACTTTTCTATATCCATCTTTCTTTTATGGTAAGCTAAGAGAGCCTATTTGCATGCCAACTTGTTGTTGTGTCGAAAAGCAGGCACTTGAATTGCACATGGAGAACGGAGCCACATCGTCGATCTGCAACTCAACGTTAGTGCAGGACAACCACCATTTTGTCATTGCTCGCTATAGTCTCAACAAGGAAGTTGGTGTTGGCAATTTTATTAGGTCCAAGACATTCCAAGTTGACGAGTATGATTGGTCTATTCGATACTACCCTGATGGATTCAACACTAAGAGTCAAAATCACATCTCAATTATTGTCGAGCTTATGAGTGAGAATATAGAAGTGAGGGCAATGTTTTCCTTCAGATTGGTTTCTGCAAGAATGCAAACAAACTGGATTGGGACCAGAGTGTTAAGAGTATGTAGCACAAATGGCAGACGTGGGATCGCAGGCTACGACATGTTCATGGAAAGAAGTTTACTCGAAGCACAATATCTGGATCAGTCTGATCGCATAACAATCGAATGTGTTGTCTCTGTTGTGAAAGATCCATTGGTGTTTCACAATGAATTACTTTCACCCTTGGTGAAGGTACCACCACCAGAGCTATCAGGTGATTTTGCAAAGCTACTAGGTTCAAAAGAAGGGGCTGATGTTACCTTCTATGTCCAAAATGAAGCATTCCCTGCACATAGGGCTATGCTAGCAGCAAGGTCCCCTGTATTCAAGGCGCAGCTCTGTGGCCCGATGGTGGAGAAAGAGGGATCATGCATAACCGTGGAGGATATGTTGCCTGATGTTTTTGGGGCTTTGTTGCACTTTATCTACACAGACTTGTTGCCCCCTTTCAATGATTTTGATGAGGACGGTAGAAAAGAGATCGTTCGCCACTTGCTCGAGGCTGCAGATCGCTATGCGATAGAAAGGCTCAAGCTTATATGTGAGACTATTCTTTGCACTTGTCTTGATATAGATACGGTGGTAACTACATACGCCCTAGCCGACCTGCATCAGTGTAACATTCTCAAAGAGGCTTGCATCAAATTCATGGCAACTCCAAAGATAATGGGTATGGTGATGGCAAGCAAAGACTATGAGACCCTGAAGATAAAGAGTGCAAGTCTAACAATAGAGATTTTAGAGGGTGTTTGCAAGTTACCTAAAATATAGCATGCAGTCTCATCCTATTGTCATGCGATTGATACATATATGGCTAGTTTTGTTGTAGGGACAACACATCTTTCAACTATCATTAAGTGGTCTTGCTTGTTCATATCTGAACAAACTTTTGATTATCTTATTGAATGATTTAATTTAGTCGTTATTTCCATCATTTATGTCATGTTTGACTTGTTGTATTTCAAGAAATAAAGAATCAATCCATGTTTTACATGCTAGTGCATATGGTTTTTTTTATAGTCCACTGCAAGAATGCCAGCGGGTTAACTTCACACAGTTGCATAATCTTAATACTTTTTTGTAAACAAATATTCATACACCCATAGAATGTAAATGTTTTACACACCAATATCTTAAGACCCATAAGTCACTTGTGTCTTGACGTACATGGAAGGCCAGTAATCACCACGGTAACCATACCCAGACCTCTGCATTGAAACAATGCACACAACAACATTTATTGTATAGCTTTAGTATAAAGAATTATAGAGCCGCACAAATTTGCAACATAAATCAACCAGTAGGAAAACTTGTACAAAGAGGCTATGCACTTTGTATTCTATTGGAGTGTCACCAGTCACCCTGGTTGAAGGTAGTCCGTACGATCGCCACCGACTTAGGCCAATAAAAATGATCAGCAAGCATGAGTAGCGTCTTCTCATGCCCAAAATGATCTATCAAATCTCCACCATGTGATTCCTGCAATAAGAGCAAACACACCGATGATTCTGGAACACATACACTACTAGGAAATAGGATATCGCCGGCGCACTGATAGGTGTGAAATATGCCATTTTTTCTCGCGTTTAAACCCTTAGCTAAGTCAAGAAATTGACTAAGTTTACCTCGCAATTTTCTATTAATGACTAATTAATGCAAAGATGTGCAATCTCTCATATCTTTGAACGGTGTGCAGGAAATCATGTCATAATGATAAATGAACCTGCAATTACTGAAGAAAATCATGTCAAGAGTATAACAAAGTTGACAAGGCTCGAAGAGGCGGTTCTAGGGACTTTAACGGGCATCGGTACAGGCAAGCCCCGCCCGTACCATGCGCCTGTACTGTGTGCCGCATCCTTCTCGAAGTCAAACTCTATAAGTTCTATGAAGGACCCGATGCCAAAAAGAGAGCCATTCATCGCTAAACAGAGTCGCCATCCATCAGATCCATCTACACCACATCGAAGGAGATCCACCACCATAGTTCATCCATTCCATCTCCAGTCTACTCCATAGCCATAGCCATCTGATAACCCCCAAGTGCAGGGGATCGTCGCAGTACAATTTGATAAGTATTTGAGTGTCGAACCCACGAGGAGCTGAAGGTAAACTATCTATTCTCTAAACTCCTATAACCCACTTATATGGCCTTCTATGCAAAGCTAGGAGATATGGTGTGTGTAGAGGTTTTACTAGAAACTATAAGTGCTGAAATTAAAATGCAAAAAGTAAAGTGCAAGACAAGTAAAGTGCAATAAAGTAAAATGCAATGAGATGAAGGGAAGTGAAGTGGAGTAACTCAAGAGAGCAAGTGTTCAGGCAAACTGCTATTTCATTTGTTTGGTTGTCACAATTAGTGAAGCTCATTATAGTCTTTTTAGTATTTCTTTTAGGGAGGAGCCATAGATAGGTGTAGCCATTGATATGCACAAATACATCCCTAGTGATTGATCCTAAGGCCATTAGAATGTGAAAACAAAGGAATTATTAAGACATGAAGTCCAACCACCGCTGTAATTTTAAAGGTCCCCATAATTGGCCCCCCGCTAACATGCATCTAAGAATCGGGACAAGGTTTCTGTCACTCCTGCTATCCCTTATCCTATCAACATGCAACGGTGATAACCTTATGCATCCCATTGACATACTCATATAAGTACTATACTATTTGGGAACTGGCTTCATTTTTGTAAGAATTTTGGACTTATTTCTGAGCTCATGTGGTGCTGACACGTACGCTGCTTCGTGGTAGATTTTCGCAGCGTTCTTTTGGTGTGTATTTTCGGTACTGTCTTGAAATTTATGGGCTCCTTATCTTCTCTTGAGTGGTGAGTTTATTTGTGTAACGCCGGGGTGGATGTAGCCGTTTCTATCTTCTGATTTGTGTCAGTTACCCAGAGTTGTAGCTTGGCGATTTACACAGAAATAACCCATTGTTGCAACTATAGCACTGACTGACCCTCCGGCCAAACTATTTCACCCATCTAACCCTTTTGTGTGGCGCCCCTCTCATGGGCGCCACACATGCCAGTGTGGCGCTGATGTCTACGGGTGCTTCTATTCTTGTAGACAGTGTTGGGCCTCCAAGAGCAGAGGTTTGTAGAACAGCAGCAAGTTTCCCTTAAGTGGATCACCCAAGGTTTATCGAACTCAGGGAGGAAGATGTCAAAGATATCCCTCTCATGCAACCTCGTAACCACAAAGCAAGAAGTCTCTTGTGTCCCCAACACACCTAATAGGTGCACTAGTTCGGCGAAGAGATAGTGAAATACAGGTGGTATGAATAAATATAAGCGATAGCAACGGCACCGGAAAAGTGCTTTGCCCAGGAGCTGGCGTGTGGTTGATGGTGGTAATATTGCGGACGATAGAGATGCGAGTAAAACGAGTAAACAAGCAGCGATAGCGATATTTAGGAACAAGGCCTAGGGATCATACTTTCACTAGTGGACACTCTCAACTTTGATGACATAACAGAATAAATAAATAGATGCTAGACTCTACACTCTCTTGTTGGATGATGAACACCACTAAGCTGTGTAGGATTACACGAACCCTCAATGCCGGAGTTAACAAGCTCCACAATATTCGATGTTCATGTTTAAATAACCTTAGAGTGCATGACGGATCAACATAACCAAACCAAGTACTAACATAGCATGCACACTTGTCACCTTCACGCTACGAAAGGCGGCATAGATCACATCAATACCATCATAGCAATAGTTAACTTCATAATCTACAAGAGATCACAATCATAGCCTACGCCAAGTACTACACGATGCACACACTTGTCACCATTACACCGTGCGGGAGGAATAAACTACTTTAATAACATCACTAGAGTAGCACACAAATATATTGTGATACAAAACACATTGCAATCATAAAGGGATATAAATAAGCACTTCACTATGCCATTCATAACGGTGAATAAGTATTCCGTGAAATATAGCCTAAGAGACCCACACGGTGCACACACTTGTCACCTTTACACACGTGGGACAAGGAGTCTCCGGAGATCACATAAGTAAAACCCACTTGACTAGCATAATGACATCTAGATTACAAGCATCATCATATGAATCTCAATCATGTAAGGCAGCTCATGAGATTATTGTATTGAAGTACATAGGAGAGAGATGAACCACATAGCTACCGGTACAGCCCCGAGCCTCGATGGAGAACTACTCCCTCCTCATGGGAGACGAGCAGCGTTGATGAAGATGGCGGTGGTGTCGATGGAGGAGCCTTTCGAGGGCACTTCCCCGTCCGGCGACGTGCGGGAACGAGACTCCTGTCCCCCGGATCTTGGCTTCGCGATGGCGGCGGCTCTGGAAGGTTTTCTCTGGTTTCGTCGAACGTAATAAGGTTTTCGCGACGGAGACCTTAAGTAGGCGGAAGGGCAAGGTCGGTGGAGTCCTGGTGGGACCACACACTAGGCCGGCGCGGCCAGGGCTTGGGCCGCGCCGCCCTACTGTGTCCCCACCTCGTGGCCCCACTTCGTTTCCCCTTCGGACTTCCGGAAGCTTCGTGGAAAATAGGACCCCGGGCGTTGATTTCGTCCAATTCCGAGAATATTTCCTTACTAGGATTTCGAAACCAAAAACAACGAGAAAACGAGCAAGCGGCCCTTCGGCATCTCGTCAATAGGTTAGTTCCGGAAAACGCATAAATATGACATAAAGTGTGCATAAAACATGTAGATATCATCAATAATGTGGCATGGAACATAAGAAATTATCGATACGTCGGAGACGTATCAGCATCCCTAAGCTTAGTTTCGCTCGTCCCGAGCAGGTAAACGATAACAAAGATAATTTACGGAGTGACATGCCATCATAACCTTGATCATACTATTGTAAGCATATGTAATGAATGCAGCGATCAAAACAATGGTAAATGACATGAGTAAACAAATGAATCATAAAACAAAGACTTTTCATGAATAGTACTTTCAAGGCAAGCATCAATAAGTCTTGCATAAGAGTTAACTCATAAAGCAATAAATTCATAGTAAAGGCATTGAAGCAACACAATGGAAGATTAAGTTTCAGCGGTTGCTTTCAACTTGTAACATGTATATCTCAATGATAGTTTGTCAATGCAAAGCAATATAACAAGTGCAATATGCAAGTATGTAGGAATCAATGCACAGTTAACACAAGTGTTTGCTTCTTGAGGTGGAGAGAAATAGGTGAACTGACTCAACATAAAAGTAAAAGAAAGGTCCTTCGCAGAGGGAAGCATTGATTGCTATATTTGTGCTAGAGCTTTTATTTTGAAAACATGAAAAGAGCATAAAAGTAAAGTTTTGAGAGGTGTTTGTTGTTGTCAACGAATGGTAGTGGACACTCTAACCCCCTTGCCAGACAAACCTTCAAAGAGCGGCTCCCATGAATTATTTTTATTTTTGGGTGGCACTCCTTCCAACCTTTCTTTCACAAACCATGGCTAACCGAATCCTCGGGTGCACTGCCAACAATCTCATACCATGAAGGAGTGCCTTTTTATTTTAGTTTTATTATGATGACACTCCTCCCCACCTTTGCTTTCTCAAGCCATGGCTAACCGAATCCTTCGGGTGTCGTCCAACAATCACATACCGTGGAGGAGTGTCTATTTAGTTTGATTAATTTGGGACTGGGAATCCCATTGCCAGCTCTTTTTGCAAAATTATTGGATAAGCGGATGAAGCCACTAGTCCATTGGTGAAAGTTGCCCAACAAGATTGAAAGATAAACACCACATACTTCCTCATGAGCTATAAAACATTGACACAAATCAGAGGTGATGAATTTTGAATTGTTTAAAGGTAGCACTCAAGCAATTTACTTTGGAATGGCGGAGAAATACCATGTAGTAGGTAGGTATGGTGGACACAAGTGGCATAGTTTTTGGCTCAAGGATTTGGATGCACGAGAAGTATTCCCTCTCAGTACAAGGCTTAGGCTAGCAAGGTTATCTGAAACAAACACAAGGATGAACCGGTGCAGCAAAACTCACATAAAAGACATATTGTAAACATTATAAGACTCTACACCGTCTTCCTCGTTGTTCAACCCAATACTAGAAATTATCTAGACATTAGAGAGACCAATTATGCAAACCAAATTTTAGCAAGCTCTATGTATTTCTTCACTAATAGGTGCAAAGTATATGATGCAAGAGCTTAATCATGAGCACAACAATTGCCAAGTATCACATTATTCAAGACATCATTCCAATTACTACATGTAGCATTTTCTGTTTCCAACCATATAACAATTAACGCAGCAGTTTCAACCTTCGTCATGAAAATTAAAAGCTAAGAACACATGTGTTCATATGAACCAGTGGAGCGTGTCTCTCTCCCACACAAGCATGATGGATCATATTTTATTCAAAAAAAAACAAAAACAAACAGACGCTCCAAGTAAAGTACATAAGATGTGACCGAATAAAAATATAGTTTCAAGAGAAGTGACCTGATAAGTTGTCGATGAAGAAGGGGATGCCTTGGGCATCCCCAAGCTTAGATGCTTGAGTCTTCTTGAAATATGCAGGGATGAACCACGGGGGCATCCCCAAGCTTAGAGCTTTCACTCTTCTTGATCACGTTGTATCATCCTCCTCTCTTGACCCTTGAAAACTTCCTCCACACCAAACTCGAAACAACTCATTAGAGGGTTAGTGCATAATCAAAAATTCACATGTTCAGAGGTGACACAATCATTTTTAACACTTCGGACATTGCACAAAGCTACTTGGAAGGTAATGGAACAAAGAAATCCACCCAACACGAGCGAAAGAAGCAATGCGAAATAAAAGGCAGAATCTATCAAAACAGAACAGTCCGTAAAGACGAATTTTATTGAGGCACCAGACTTGCTCAAATGAAAATGCTCAAATTGAATGAAAGTTGCGTACGTATCTGAGGATCACTCACGTAAATTGGCATAATTTTCTGAATTACCTACAAAGAATTAGGCCCAGATTCGTGACAGCAAAAAATCTGTTTCTGCGCAGTAATCCAAATCTAGTATCAACCTTACTATCAAAGACTTTACTTGGCACAACAATGCAATAAAATAAGATAATGACAGGTTGCTACAGTAGTAACAACTTCCAAGACTCAAATACAAAATAAAAGTACTGTAGCAAAATAAACACATGGGTTATCTCCCAAGAAGTTCTTTCTTTATAGCCATTAAGATGGGCTCGGCAGTTTTAATGATGCACTCGCAAGAGATAGTATTTGAAGCAAAAGAGAGAATCAAGAGGCAAATTCAAAACACATTTAAGCCTAACATGCTTCCTATGAAAAGGAATCTTGTAAATAAACAAATTCATGAAGCATGATGCAACAAGCATAGAAAGATAAAACAAGTGTAACTTCAAAAATTTCAGCATATAGAGAGGTGTTTTAGTAACATGAAAATTTCTACAACCATATTTTTCTCTCTCATAATAATATCCAGGTAGCATCATGAGCAAACTCAACAATATAAGTATCACATAAAACATCTTTATTCACATGCATAAAAGTATCATTACCCTCCACATAAGCATAGTCAATTTTATTGGTAATAGTGGGAGCAAATTCAACAAAGTAGCTATCATTATTATTCTCATCATCAAATATAGGAGGCATATTGTAATCATAATCAAATTTATCCTCCATAACAGGCGGTACTAAAAGACTACTATCATTATAATCATCATAAATAGGAGGCAAAGTATCATCAAAGTAAATTTTCTCCTCAATGCTTGGGGGACTAAAAAGATCATGCTCATCGGAACCAGCTTCCCCAAGCTTAGAACTTTCTATATCATTAGCAACAATGGTATTCAAAGTGTTCATACTAATATGTTCCATGGGTTTTTTAATTTTCGCATCAAACCATCCATGTCTTAAATCAGGAAATAGAATAAGAAGCTCATTGTTGTCCATTATGCCAAACTAGTGTAAACAAGAAACAAAAATATGCAATTGCAGGATCTAAAGGAAATAGCTTCGAGCACACACACAACAGCGCCAGAAAAGTACTTTACCTGGGACCGGAGTATGAGTACCTTTTTATCTTTCCTCCCCGGCAACGGCGCCAGAAAAGTGCTTGATGTCTACGGGTGCTTCTATTCATGTAGACAGTGTTGGGCCTCCAAGAGCAGAGGTTTGTAGAACAGCAGCAAGTTTCCCTAAAGTGGATCACCCAAGGTTTATCGAACTCAGGGAGGAAGAGGTCAAAATATCCCTCTCATGCAACCCTGCAACCACAAAGCAAGAAGTCTCTTGTGTCCCCAACACACCTAATAGGTGCACTAGTTCGGCGAAGAGATAGTGAAATACATGTGGTATGAATAAATATAAGCGGTAGCAACGACACCGAGAAAAGTGCTTTGCCCGGGAGCGGCGTGTGGTTGATGGTGGTAATATTGCGGACGAGTAGAGATGCAATAAAACGAGTAAACAAGCAGCGATAGCGATATTTAGGAACAAGGCCTAGGGATCATACTTTCACTAGTGGACACTCTCAACTTTGATCACATAACAGAATAAATAAATAGATGCTAGACTCTACACTCTCTTGTTGGATGATGAACACCACTAGCCGTGTAGGATTACACGAACCCTCAATGCCAGAGTTAACAAGCTCCACAATATTCGATGTTCATGTTTAAATAACCTTAGAGTGCATGACGGATCAACATAACCAAACCAAGTACTAACATAGCATGCACACTGTCACCTTCACGCTACGAAAGGCGGCATAGATCACATCAATACCATCATAGCAATAGTTAACTTCATAATCTACAAGAGATCACAATCATAGCCTACGCCAAGTACTACACGATGCACACACTGTCACCATTACACCGTGCAGGAGGAATAAACTACTTTAATAACATCACTAGAGTAGCACACAGATATATTGTGATACAAAACACATTGCAATCATAAAGGAATATAAATAAGCACTTCACTATGCCATTCATAACGGTGAATAAGTATTCGTGAAATATAGCCTAAGAGACCCACACGGTGCACACACTTGTCACCTTTACACACGTGGGACAAGGAGTCTCCGGAGATCACATAAGTAAAACCCACTTGACTAGCATAATGACATCTAGATTACAAGCATCATCATATGAATCTCAATCATGTAAGGCAGCTCATGAGATTATTGTATTGAAGTACATAGGAGAGAGATGAACCACATAGCTACCGGTACAGCCCCGAGCCTCGATGGAGAACTACTCCCTCCTCATGGGAGACGGCGGCGTTGATGAAGATGGCGGTGGTGTCGATGGAGGAGCCTTCGGGGGCACTTCCCCGTCCGGCGGCGTGCCGGAACAGAGACTCCTGTCCCCCAGATATTGGCTTCGCGATGGCGGCGGCTCTGGAAGGTTTTCTCTGGTTTCGTCGAACGTAATAGGGTTTTCGCGACGGAGACCTTAAGTAGGCGGAAGGGCAAGGTCGGTGGAGTCCTGGTGGGACCACACACTAGGCCGGCGCGGCCAGGGCTTGGGCCGCGCCGCCCTACTGTGTCCCCACCTCGTGGCCCCACTTCGTTTCCCCTTCGGACTTATGGAAGCTTCGTGGAAAAATAGGACCACGGGCGTTGATTTCGTCCAATTCCGAGAATATTTCCTTACTAGGATTTCCGAAACCAAAAACAGCAGAAAACGACAAGCGGCCCTTCGGCATCTCGTCAATAGGTTAGTTCCGGAAAACGCATAAATATGACATAAAGTGTGCATAAAACATGTAGATATCATCAATAATGTGGCATGGAACATAAGAAATTATCGATACGTCGGAGACGTATCAGGCGCCCGTCCTGCCGGCGCCACACACCCATCCGACGTGGCGCCCTCGACGCTGAGCTGGTGCGCCGATCCGACGTGGCAGCATGTGTGTCGCCCCTCCCATCGGCGCCACACTGTGGAACCTGTGGCGCCGCTCGGAAGGGCGCCACACATCCACTTAAGTGTGGCGCCCGCGCCCGCCCCAGCCCGACCACACCTCTTCTTCTATGTTCTATTCTTCTCTGCTCACAGGAAACCGCCGCCGCCGCCCGCCTCCCCTTCGCCCCCCCACCAAATCCACCAAGGATTCGTCAGATCTGGCCGGCCAACTCCTTCCTCATCCATTCCTCAAGGTATTCCCCTTCGATTCCCCCGATTCATCCACTAGTGTTGGTGGATTTGGTAGATTTGGATATGAACCCTAGACATGGAAATTTATGTTGGTGGATTTGGATATGAACCATAGATATGGAAATTAATGTTGGTGGAATCTACATTGTAGTCTATGTGTTTGAACCAAAGATTTGTTTGAACCCTAGATATGAAATTTTACATGTATGTGTTCAAACCCTATGTATGTATGTGTTGAAATGTCTAATATTTGCCTAGCAAATGCATTCAAATGTGTTATGTATGCCTAGTATTTGTGATTGAATAACTCATATTTGTTAGGAATGGCTCATAATATGGTGTTCTATCCGTAGATATGAATGTATATGTATGTATATGATGTATGTGTGATGGCTTATTTGGATATGTTCTCATGTATGTGGTGCTCATATTTGTTAGAAATGCTCATAATATGGTGTATTTGTGTAAACATGTAGGATGGTGTGGCTCCTAGATGAAGAGTATGACAGGGATCACCGGGCTTTTCATATGACGGAGAGGACAACGGATCTTCAGCCTTTGAAGATTCGTTACCATGGCACAGTGGATATACCGTATGACGAGAGGTACACGGAGTTCATCGAGCCTACCGGTCTTCTCCCATTCATATCCCTTGTAAGCCGTGGGGGGTGATGCGTGTAGTTGACACGTCCGTTGGGAACCCCAAGAGGAAGGTGTGATGCGCACATCACCAAGTTTCCCTCAGTAAGAAACCAAGGTTTAATCGAACCAGTAGGAGTCAAGAAGCACGTCGAAGGTTGATGGCGGCGGGATGTAGTGCGGCGCAACACCAGGGATTCCGGCGCCAACGTGGAACCTGCACAACACAACCAAAGTACTTTGCCCCAACGAAACGAGTGAGGTTGTCAATCTCACCGGCTTGCTGTAACAAAGGATTAGATGTATAGTGTGGATGATGATTGTTTGCGAGAAAATAGTAAAAAAACAATAGCGGCAGATTTGTATTTCGGATGTAAAGAATGGACCGGGGTCCACGAGTTCACTAGAGGTGTCTCTCCCATAAGATAAATAGCATGTTGGGTGAACAAATTACGAGTCGGGCAATTGACAAATAAAGAGAGCATGACAATGCACATACATGATATGATGAATATTGTGAGATTTAATTGGGCATTACGACAAAGTACATAGACCGCTATCCGGCATGCATCTATGCCTAAAAAGTCCACCTTCGAGGTTATCATCCGAACCCCTTCCAGTATTAAGTTGCAAAACAACGAGACAATTGCATTAAGTATGGTGCGTAATGTAATCAATAACTACATCCTCGGACATAGCATCAATGTTTTATCCCTAGTGGCAACAGCACATCCACAACCTTAGAACTTTACGTCACATCGTCCAGATTTAATGGAGGCATGAACCCGCTATCGAGCATAAATACTCCCTCTTGGAGTTAAGAGTAAAAACTTGGCCGGGGCCTCTACTAATAACGGAGAGCATGCAAGATCATAAACAACACATAGGTAATAGATTGATAATCAACATAACATAGTATTCTCTATCCATCGGATCCCGACAAACACAACATATAGAATTACGGATAGATGATCTTGATCATGTTAGGCAGCTCACAAGATCCGACAATGAAGCACATGAGGAGAAGACAACCATCTAGCTACTGCTATGGACCCATAGTCCAGGGGTGAACTACTCACTCATCACTCCGGAGGCGACCATGGCGGTGAAGAGTCCTCCGGGAGATGATTCCCCTCTCCGGCAGGGTGCCGGAGGTGATCTCCGAGAATCCCCGAGATGGGATTGGCGGCGGCGGCGTCTCGGTAAGGTTTTCCGTATCGTGGCTCTCGGTGCGGGGGTTTCGCGACGAAGGCTATTTGTAGGCGGAAGGGCAGGTAAGGGGCGTCACGAGGGGCCCACACGCACGGGCGGCGCGGCCGGGGCCCGGGCCGCGCCGCCCTGGTGTGTCGCCACCTCGTGGCCCCACTTCGACTCTCCCTCGGACTTCGGAAGCTTCGTGCAAAAATAGGACCACGGGCGTTGATTTCGTCCAATTCCGAGAATATTTCTTTACTAGGATTTACGAAACCAAAAACGGCGAGAAAACGACAGCGGCTCTTCGGCATCTCGTTAATAGGTTAGTGCCGGAAAATGCATAAATACGACATATATTGTGTATAAAACATGTAGATATCATCAATAATGTGGCATGGGACATAAGAAATTATCGATACGTCGGAGACGTATCAGCATCCCCAAGCTTAGTTCCTGCTCGTCCCGAGCGAGTAAACGATAACAAAGATAATTTACGGAGTGACATGCCATCATAACCTTGATCATACTATTGTAAACATATGTAATGAATGCAGCGATCAAAACAATGGTAATGACATGAGTAAACAAGCTGAATCATAAAGCAAAGACTTTTCATGAATAGTACTTCAAGACAAGCATCAATAAGTCTTGCATAAGAGTTAACTCATAAAGCAATAAATCAAAGTAAAGGTATTGAAGCAACACAAAGGAAGATTAAGTTTCAGCGGTTGCTTTCAACTTATAACATGTATATCTCATGGATAATTGTCAACATAGAGTAATATAACAAGTGCAATATGCAAGTATGTAGGAATCAATGCACGGTTCACACAAGTGTTTGCTTCTTGAGGTGGAGAGAGATAGGTGAACTGACTCAACATAAAAGTAAAAGAAAGGTCCTTCACAGAGGAAAGCATCGATTGATATATTTGTGCTAGAGCTTTTATTTCGAAAACAAGAAACAATTTTGTCAACGGTAGTAATAAAGCATATGTATCATGTAAATTATATCTTACAAGTTGCAAGCCTCATGCATAGTATACTAATAGTGCCCGCACCTTGTCCTAATTAGCTTGGACTACCGGGATCATCGCAATACACATGTTTTAACCAAGTGTCACAAAGGGGTACTTCCATGCCGCTTGTACAAAGGTCTAAGGAGAAAGCTCGCATTTTGGATTTCTCGCTTTTGATTATTCTCAACTTAGACATCCATACCGGGACAACATGGACAACGAGATAATGGACTCCTCTTTCATGCATAAGCATGTAACAACAATTAGTGTTCTCATATGAGATTGAGGATATATGTCCAAAACTGAAACTTCCACCATGATTCATGGCTTTAGTTAGCGGCCCAATGTTCTTCTCTAACAATATGCATGCTCTAACCATTAAAGTGGTAGATCTCCCTTACTTCGGACAAGACGGACATGCATATCAACTCACATGATATTCAACAAAGAGTAGTTGATGGCGTCCCCGGAAAACATGGTTATCGCACAACAAGCAACTTAATAAGAGATAAAGTGCATAAGTACATATTCAATACCACAATAGTTTTTAAGCTATTTGTCCCATGAGCTATATATTGTAAAGGTAAAGAATGGAAATTTTAAAGGTAGCACTCAAGCAATTTACTTTGGAATGGCGGAGAAATACCATGTAGTAGGTAGGTATGGTGGACACAAATGGCATAGTGGTTGGCTCAAGGATTTTGGATGCATGAGAAGTATTCCCTCTCGATACAAGGTTTAGGCTAGCAAGGTTATTTGAAACAAATACAAGGATGAACCGGTGCAGCAAAACTCACATAAAAGACATATTGTAAACATTATAAGACTCTACACCGTCTTCCTTGTTGTTCAAAACTCAATACTAGAAATTATCTAGACTTTAGAGAGACCAAATATGCAAACCAAATTTAGCAAGCTCTAGGTGTTTCTTCATTAATGGGTGCAAAGTATATGATGCAAGAGCTTAAACATGAGCACAACAATTGCCAAGTATCAAATTATTCAAGACATTTTAGAATTACTACATGTAGCATTTTCCGATTCCAACCATATAACAATTTAACGAAAAAGATTCAACCTTCGCCATGAATACTATGAGTAAAGCCTAAGGACATATTTGTCCATATGCAACAGCGGAGCGTGTCTCTCTCCCACACAATGAATGCTAGGATCCATTTTATTCAAACAAAAACAAAAACAAAAACAAACCGACGCTCCAAGCAAAGTACATAAGATGTGATGGAATAAAAATATAGTTTCAGAGGAGGAACCTAATAATGTTGTCGATGAAGAAGGGGATGCATTGGGCATCCCCAAGCTTAGACGCTTGAGTCTTCTTAAAATATGCAGGGGTGAACCACCGGGGCATCCCCAAGCTTAGAAGCTTTCACTCTCCTTGATCATATTGCATCATTTCCCTCTCTTGATCCTTGAAAACTTCCTCCACACCAAACTCGAAACAACTCATTAGAGGGTTAGTGTACAATAAAAATTAACATGTTCAGAGGTGACATAATCATTCTTAACACTTCGGACATTGCATAAAGCTACTTGGACATTAATGGAACAAAGAAATTCATCCACCATAGCAAAAGAGGCAATGCGAAATAAAAGGCGAGAATCATCAAAACAGAACGGACCGTAAAGATGGATTTTATTGAGGCACCAGACTTGCTCAAATGAAAATGCCCAAATTTAATGAAAGTTGCGTACATATCCGAGGATCACGCACGTAAATTGGCATATTTTTCTTAGCTACCTACGAGAGGCAGGTCGAAATTCGTGACAGACAAAGAAATCATGTTACTCGCGAGTAATCCAAATCTAGTATGAACCTTACTATCAAAGACTTTACTTGGCACAACAATGCACAAAAATAAGATAAGAAGAGGTTGCTACAGTAGTAAACAACTTCCAAGACTCAAATATAAAACAAAAATATTGTAGTAAAAACATGGGTTGTCTCCCATAAGCGCTTTTCTTTAACGCCTTTCAGCTAGGCGCAGAAAGTGTGTATCAAGTATTATCGAGAGATGAAGCATCGGCATTACCTTGGGTGTTGGGAGTTTTCTCAACCATGCATAGTATGCTTGGATACATAAGTTTCAGCGGCTCCCTTTTCATTAGTCTTGGGCTTGCTTGCTCTCATCAAACAAATTTTCGGGAACAAGCCAAGCATAATTATTATCTAGAGCTTCATGCATTGCTAGGAGCTTACATGGTATTGGTGCTTTAATCTCCCCACCATCATTAACATTATTAGTGTACTTTATTCTATCCATATCCATTTTTTCAAGTGTTCTTTTAAAATCGGTGATCATACCAAGCCTTTCATGCTTACTAAAAACTTTTCTAGCTTCTTTAGCTATATCCGCAAATTCTCGCACTAAGACTTTTAGAACAAAATCTCTCTTCTCTCCCCGCTCCATATCAGAAAGTGTAAGAAACATGTGTTGTATCATGGGGTTGAGACTAATAAATCTAGCTTCCATCATGCGTACCAAACAAACAGAGGCATCTTCATAAGTAGGAACAGCTTTTGCAAGGGGTATATCTTTAAGATCTTCATGCTTACTAACATGGGTGAAAAATTCTTCTATATTATCTCTTCCAATTATAGACCCTTGTCCCACAGGTATATCTTTTACGGTAAAATTAAAAGGAAACATGTTGAAATAAGTAAAGCAAATGCAAGTAACTAATTTTTGTGTGTTTTTATATAGAGTGCAAGACAGTAAATAAAGTAAAGCTAGCAACTAATTTTTTTGTGTTTTGATATAATGCAGCAAACAAAGTAGTAAATAAAATAAAGCAAGACAAAAACAAAGTAAAGAGATTGGATTGTGGAGACTCCCCTTGCAGCGTGTCTTCATCTCCCCGGCAACGGCGCCAGAAATTTGCTTGATGCGTGTAGTTGACACGTCCGTTGGGAACCCCAAGAGGAAGGTGTGATGCGCACAACAGCAAGTTTCCCTCAGTAAGAAACCAAGGTTTAATCGAACCAAGTAGGAGTCAAGAAGCACGTCGAAGGTTGATGGCGGCGGGATGTAGTGCGGCGCAACACCGGGGATTCCGGCGCCAACGTGGAACCTGCACAACACAACCAAAGTACTTTGCCCCAACGAAACGAGTGAGGTTGTCAATCTCACCGACTTGCTGTAACAAAGGATTAGATGTATAGTGTGGATGATGATTGTTTGCGAGAAAACGAGTAAAAAACAATAGCAGCAGATTTGTATTTCGGATGTAAAGAATGGACCGGGGTCCACGAGTTCACTAGAGGTGTCTCTCCCATAAGATAAATAGCATGTTGGGTGAACAAATTACGGTCGGGCAATTGACAAATAAAGAGAGCATGACAATGCACATACATGATATGATGAATATTGTGAGATTTAATTGGGCATTACGACAAAGTACATAGACCGCTATCCGACATGCATCTATGCCTAAAAAGTCCACCTTCGGGTTATCATCCGAACCCCTTCCGAGTATTAAGTTGCAAAACAACGGACAATTGCATTAAGTATGGTGCGTAATGTAATCAATAACTACATCCTCGGACATAGCATCAATGTTTTATCCCTAGTGGCAACAACACATCCACAACCTTAGAACTTTTCATCACTTGTCCCAGATTTAATGGAGGCATGAACCCACTATCGAGCATAAATACTCCCTCTTGGAGTTAAGTGTAAAAACTTGGCCGAGCCTCTACTAATAACGGAGAGCATGCAAGATCATAAACAACACATAGGTAATAGATTGATAATCAACATAACATAGTATTCTCTATCCATCGGATCCCGACAAACACAACATATAGAATTACGGATAGATGATCTTGATCATGTTAGGTAGCTCACAAGATCCGACAATGAAGCACATGAGGAGAAGACAACCATCTAGCTACTGCTATGGACCCATAGTCCAGGGGTGAACTACTCACTCATCACTCCGGAGGCGACCATGGCGGTGAAGAGTCCTCCGGGAGATGATTCCCCTCTCCGGCGAGGGTGCCGGAGGTGATCTCCAGAATCCCCCGAGATGGGATTGGCGGCGGCGGCGTCTCGCATAGGTTTTCCGTATCGTGGCTCTCGGTACTGGGGGTTTCGCGACGAAGGCTATTTGTAGGCGGAAGGCAGGTAAAGGGGCGTCACGACGGGCCCACACCACAGGCCGGCGCGGCCAGGGCCTGGGACGCGCCGCCCTGGTGTGTCGCCACCTCGTGGCCCCACTTTGACTCTCCCTCGGACTTCTGGAAGCTTCGTGCAAAAATAGGACCCTGGGCGTTGATTTCGTCCAATTCCGAGAATATTTCTTTACTAGGATTTCGAAACCAAAAACAGCAGAACAAGACAGCGGCTCTTCGGCATCTCGTTAATAGGTTAGTGCCGGAAAATGCATAAATACGACATATAATGTGTATAAAACATGTAGATATCATCAATAATGTGGCATGGAACATAAGAAATTATGGATACGTCGGAGACGTATCAGGGGGCCGAACATGAACGCCGCGGCACTCACCGCTCTTGTCGACCGGTGGAGGCCGGAGACGCACACCTTCCACTTGAGGGCCGGCGAGATGACCCCTACTCTTCAGGATGTTTCCATGATCCTTGGACTACCTATTCAGGGCGAGCCACTGTGTATGAACACAGCTTCTTATGGGTGGCGCCAGCAGATGGAGGCGCTTATTGGCAGGGATCCTCCGCTACCAGCAGATCCAAAGGCGAGGGCTCCCGCCGGCGCATCTTTCTCTTGGATAAGGACTAACTTTGGAGAATGCCCGGAAGGGGCCAACGAGGACACTATCAGGACATACACCCGAGTGTACTTGTGGTACATGATTTCGAGGACTCTCTTTCCTGACAGTGGGGGGAAGCTAGCCCATTGGTGTTGGCTGAAGGCGCTTACGGTGTTGGAGCACCGGTGGAGTTGGGGAACAGCGGCACTTGCCTACCTCTACCGGCAGGTGATGATTAGTTCTATGTACTATTTTTCTATAGTAGTGTGCTAGACAAAGTATTAACCAAATGTCTTATGTACACAGTTGGACGAAGCTTGTCGCAGGACTGGGAGCGGCGGTATTGGTGGATGCTTGCTCCTACTTTCCGTATGGAGCTGGGACCGCCTATCAGTTGGGCGGCCTAGGACACTCACCGAGAGGCCATGGCCTCATCACCATGAGAACCTTGATCGTGAGACGACTAGGGAATTTCTTTGGGACAATGTCTCGGAGATGACGAGCGATCCAAAGATCATGTACATGCACTACACTGAGGAGTTGGACACTCTTACCGCTGACCAGGTAACCGATCACTCTTTTGCAATCCGAATTCATAAATTCTACTGGCATGTTGTAAATTCTGAAATATTTGTATGCTGCAGGTGGATTGGGAGCCATATGGTACCTACTACCGTATTGGCGCGGGGATGCCTGACCTCAACCAGAAGTGCACGGAGGAGGCGCGGTTCTGGCGTATGCGCTGCCCACTCATATGCATGTGGCTTGTTGAGTACCACCAGCCGCACGGAGTGATGAGACAGGTTTGGGCTATATCGGGAGTGCCCACCTCAGTGGCAAGACACGGACAAGGCGCTTCATAGGTAAACTTCTGGAATCATGCGATGGAAGATTCTTGATAGAAGAGGTACATTCTAACTTCTTGATTCTTGCAGGCTTGATAGGCAGCGGCAGAGGAAGATCACAAATTGGCCAGTCCATCATAGCGGCCACGTCACAGCGTTCCAACACTGTTTGGAAGTGACACGGAATGCTGGCCCTGTGGAGATTGTGCCTCACAACTTGGCCACTTTCAACAACTACCTCCAGTGGTTCCATGAAAACACGCGTATCGAGTTAGTGAAGCACGTGTATGCTGACGACATCTTGGACGACCCCATCGAGTTCGATGAGGTTGCGCAAAGCCAGCACGACATCTTTGCTCGCAGAGGGAGATCGACTTCTATTGCTTCCGAGCTGAACTTCGTGGTAATGGATTCTCTCATTAACTAGTACATCATCTAGATTGCCATGTGCTCGCTTAAATTGTGTATACTATGTTTGTCACGGCGGTCGGAGATCCAAAAACAGTCGACGAGTGCGAGGTTATGTGGGACCGGAGCGGGAGAGATGAAAAGCTCGTCGGACCGTTGCGGCATTTCATTAAGGTATGATCACCAACTTTGAATGTACGCTATTATGTTACGGTGGCTTTGTAACCATGAGTTCCATGACGCAGAACACCGCACGAAAGATGCGGCGGTTAGCCAACTTGCTAGGTTGCCGCGACGGCGAAATTCCTACATCCTCTTCGAAGAGCCGGAGGTATGGTCTATTTTGTTGTCTGTCAAACATGTTCTTACTAATTTCAACTTTTGTAATCTCATGTGTTCATGTTTGTGAAGATTCTCGACGACGGCGAAATTTTGAGTCAAAGCATTAGTCGCGGCAAGAAGCAAGCCCCACGGTCAGCTTACCAGTTGAAGCCAAGGGGCAAGGCTCCAAACCGGTACACTCCGGAAGATTATGGCAACCGAGGAAAGAAGGTTGTCATTGACGAGGATGAGGGGCCGCCGCGGAGATCATCTTTGTCGAGGATGAGGAACGACGAGCCGTTATCTTCAGAGGAGGAGGAGGAGCAGGAGGAGCAGGCGGAGCAGCAGCAACAAGAGCCACGGCAGCGGACGAAAAGGATGGCCGTCCGGAAGCAGCCCGTGAGGACGGCACGTCGAGGACGATACTAGGATTTGCTACGTGTTGTTGTGAACTCTATCTTCATAAGTATCGTATTGTGAACCCTATGTCATTTCGACCCATGTCTGTAATGCTACTTGTTGTTTGAATCTACGTGCTACGATGTGAGCTATGAAGTGTTATATGTGTATGTTCTGAAATTGGTACTTGTTGTGTCCAATGTTGTACTCAAAACTGTTGGAGTATGGTAGGATTTTTCATGGTTTTAACACAAGTCAATGTGTGGCGCCCTTCCCACTGGCGCCACACTGCACTGTCTGGCGCTCGTGGCATCGGCGCCACACATGCCAACATATATCAACTTTTGGGTCGAAAACATCCAGGGGCTCCGGATGATAAGTTCTTAGCCGTTTTCGCGAGCCTCTTTGTGTGGCGTCCGTGGCATCGACGCCACACAAACAGGGTCGCCAAACGGCTAAGTCCCAGACGATTTGCCTTACAGTATGTTTTCGGCAATTACAAATGCATGTGGGGCGCCGATGGAAGGGGCGCCACACATGCTGCCACGTCGGATCGGCGCACCAGCTCAGCGTCGAGGGCGCCACGTCAGATGGGTGTGTGGCGCCGGCAGGACGGGCGCCATGCCAGTGTGGCGCCCATGAGAGGGACGCTACACAAAAGGGTTAGATGAATGAAATAGTTTGGCCGGAGGGTCAGTATGTGCTATAGTTGCAATAAAGGGTTATTTCTGTGTAAATCGCGTTGTAGCTTCTCGATGTTCCTTTTGGTTCAGTCAAAGAGTTGCCAAAATCTCCACCGCTTCCAGATAAAAAATGGCCCCACCGCTCCGTAGAATTCTGAGACCAGGCCAGCGCAGCTGCTTAGATCCAGACATCCGCTAATCCCCTTCCCCGCACCTCCACCGGACTTGCCTCCACTTCCACCACGTCGTCGACCCGTGCCGCCTCCCCTGCGCTTGCCGCTGCTATTTTCCGCCTCCTTCCGCGTATTGCCCTCTCCAAGTGGAACCCGTCCAAGCGCGGGACCTTTTTCCGCTCGCTGTCTCCGGCCTCGGCACCGGCGAGCTCGCGCCCATGGAGGATGCCGTCGGCGAGCCCGCAGTCATGGAGGGAGTCATCGGTGATATTTCCCGCGACGGATTCCGTATCGACTCGGCCAACGGCAACGCCTTCATGCGCCAGTTCTTTGGTCTTTTATTGTTCTTGCTCATAAGATTGTGAACTCATTTTTTTTTCGATAACAAAGATTGTGAACTCATGCATTCTTCCGTCAGGTTCTGAACCATCACCATGCAATCTCTTGTTTTTATTACATGGCCTATCAACCTGTTTTGGTTCAATGATGTTTGTCTCTAATTTTGCTTCCATTGATTCTGGTTTTCCCGTGCCTTTTTATGTATAGGTCCGTTTATGAATGCGTGCAGTGGTCCCGTCGCCTCCACCGGTTCCGCGTCTGCATCTTCGTCTTGACAATGTTATTGGCTGGTAGATGATCTGGTTCTCTTGCTGCTATGCGTGCAGGGGCGTGAAAGATCTGCAGGTTGTGGAAGTGCTGCTACGCTTGCAAGGCGAGGTACACCACTAGGTCGTGGATAGACTATGGAGTAGGTCTCCACTCTATACGTGCATGAGGCCGCGGTCTCAGCTGTTCAATATTTGCATGTTCTGCCTTCTACTTGGCTTAGTTAAAATTGGGGAGGCGTGCATCAGAAACTAAGAGCTGCAGAGTTATCGGCATTAAACTGACTACTGGTTCCTGTTTTATCTGAATTTGCTAGCTGATGAATTGAGATCAATGGTATGTCTGAAATGTTTCTAGGTATTCTGAATTTTAGTGTTATTGCCTTTCATCCTATAAAGTGCCTGTATTATAAATTCACTACTGTACATGTTGCCGGTGAATTTGTCACTGGACAGGAATACACTGGATGGTTAGTTTATGCACATTTTACTGTTACATTTATTCTTCTTGTTTTTTTTTTTAAATTGACAGGTTTTCTGACAGGATGATTTCAATACACACGTTCCTCAGATTAGGCAGACACATTTGTGTGCGGTGGTGAGTTAGGACTGTTCGTGGCTTCCCATGTCTTCAGTAAGTAATGGACATGCTATGCATTCTTATTCTTGGGTACCAAAAGTGCCTACCACCAATACAACATCGAGATTTAACTGTATTTTTTTACCGATCTATATCCTGTAATCTATATAGCTTTCCGGAAAAAGCACTGGCAGTGAAATGAATGGACCTCTTCTTATTTTTGTCTGACATCTTCCTATTATGCTTATGCCAAATCATTATGAGCCACAAATTCCAATAGATATAATGATATTTTTTTATTTTTAGAAATGTACAGAATAGATTAACTAGACAACATGCAATCAATATCACTAAATTCTGCCCATAGTTATAATTAGACAGCTCAGAAGTTTTCATGTCAATGCAAAGTAAAAACGTTTGTTCCTGATTTGATGTTTGTTCAGTTAACATTCACTTAAGCAATATGTCCATAAAGAAGTAGAATGCCCTTACATACGTTTACACAAGATGCCAATGCATGTGTAGTTGTGTACATGCGTGATGAAGATGATGGTTCTTTGATAAATATTGCAGAATACGACCAAGAGTACGACAAAGAAGATCCAGTATGAGTTCAGTATCATGGCTTTGGCCATTATGATTCCCTACAGATTGCACACCGATCTGCAATGATAAGAATGTATAATATTGGAGTTCGAAATTCAAAAGGTATGGTCAAGGTATTATAGTCTTTGTCTTTCCATATCTATACATTGTTGAGTGATACAGTGAGAGTGAATTTTAAATTTTTAGCCTCAATGTGCATTACAAGCTTTGCAGCATTAGCTATGTCAAGAACCCAGATTCGGATGTCCTTTGTTGAACTAGAATGAATGATAGTGGACAAACCATACTTCAAAAATATTTTTCAAACGTTCCTTTGATCTACTTTGAATGTATCATGATGCCTCTTCGGCTTTTGTTTAACATTACGGGATCTTGGATTGCGTAAACGATGCCATTATGATATGTACTCCCTCCGGTTGGATTTAATCGACGCGGAGGGAGGCTTCCGCATGCATCTCATTAGCAGGAGTGTGCGTCAATTAATTGAGCCCGAGGTAGTAATATTCAGTTCAATATTTCCTTTGGCTGTTAATTTTTAGATACCTACACGGAAATTTGTGTTTGAGTACTTTTTTTTTGGAAAACGATATGATTCGAGCAAAAGCTAACTACAACATATCATATCTCTTTTTTCTCTATAAGCATACATCTCTTTCAGAAATGCACATGGATAGGAGAAAGAAGTTAAATCGTATGAGATGATTCTTATTGTTCTATTTTTTTGTGGTCTACTGATATATTTTGGATTCTTTTCATCTGTTGTATTTCTTTTAGGTTTGCATAGGAATTGTTCAACTGTTCCTGGACCTTTGCCCTTAATTGATTGGTAGACACGTTTATCTGCTGGTTAGCCTTTGATGGTGATAACCCTTTCTTTATTTACAGTGTTAGTTTCATGCAGATGAAACTAGGTAACTTACATCTCTCTGTTGCTGCACATTTTGAGCTAAACAGACTTCTTGTCATGTGCTTCTCTATTTCGTCTGATGGATTATTTTATCTGTCACTTCTATACCTTGGCACATCTGTAGTTCTTTGTTAGTTCAAATCTTAAAGTAAGCTTCAGTTAAATAAAATATGTTTCATCTGACCATAAGACATTAATTCTAAACTTTTCTCCTTGCAGTAAATACCAAGATTTCACCTCCAGCAACAGGTAAGCTAACCTAAAAGAGAGAAGGAAATAAGTATTCAAACTGATGGGGCAGATAATCTGCATCGAGGTATCCATTTTGTCAGCACCTGCCATCGAAAATACCGTGTAAAATGTTATCCTTCTACCTACTGATTTAGCAAGTCTAAAAACTATCAATGTGCCCTCATATCAATCCCTTAAGTATCCATATAATGCTACACATTTTTTAACCACCTACCTATTGCTGTAAAAAGCCTGCACACTACCAATGAACCCTAACATCAAGTAGGTAAGTATCCATGCATAAGCATAATATTTTTGTACTCGGTTTGGTCCCAATGTGCTTAAGTATCCCATTTCATTGATTTTCTGAACCATCAATAATCGAGATGGGATTTCCAGTTGGTTTAGGGTCACATATATTATGCCTCAGTATGTAGAGTTCTCAAATAAATCATGACTAGGAGGTATTCCGCCTTTTGCTATTTTGTTTTTGTTTTGATTCACTATCTTCTGAATCTACTCATTCTGTTCCTTCTTCAGTTGTTTTACGTCCATATGTCTTTTGCTCTTTTTTCTTGAACATACAAAGCAGTTTGTTAGTTTTGGAATTTGTGTATTGTGATTAAAGTAGGGAACACCCTGTATTTTTCAGATTTTTTATCTATACAGTTACATATGTGGCATTTTTAAATTTATCAAGGTGTTATGGCATTCATCCTTGAGACCAAGATGCAAAATGCCAAGCAACAGTGTAATATAAAAAGCTCATTGTTTGTCTAAGCTGGCACTTACAGAAAAGGTATTCGTGGTATGTCTTTTGCATACACCAACACACAATGTAATCTGAAATGCTCATCATTCGTTCTCCTATTTCATTTATATCCCTTAAAGAATCATCAGATAAGTGATTATGCGGATTGGTTGTAACTGATTCTGTTCAACCATTTTTCTCCTATGCTACAGGCTAAATGTCTACTGAAAGCAGAATTACAGGGACTGAAACAGGATTCCTTACAGAGGGAGAAAAAAGGTCTACGGCATGTCTCCACAAAGTGACATACATAGAAGCCAAGGAAAGCAACAAAATGAAGGGCTGACAATAAAAATGTATTTAATTAATTCATATATTCAGTAATATATGCACATGTTACCACTCACTATGTTGATTTTGTGATATATCGAATTTTTTTTTTTTGAAACGAGTGGCAAAAGATTTGCCACTTTTCATTAATTAAGGGGAAGAGTTTAGACAAGACCGAAGGTTCACAAAGAAAAAACACTCGAAGGAAGCTAATGGATTACTCTCCTGTTATTACAAAACTCAAACACTTTGCACCCGCGGCAACCCAAAGCTTCACTTCGGATTTGATGATGTTGAGGAGGGCGGCGGTTGGTGCGGATTTATGGTTGAAAATTCTAGCATTTCGCTCCTTCCAAATAGCCAACTAACAAGCAAGATAATGGAGGACAAGGCTTTATAGCACCTTATATCGAAATTGATGTTAGCGAAGATGCTTATTTTTTGTACAGGATCTTATAGCACCTTATGCAGTTTATAAATGTATTATATTTATCTATTCGTAACACAAAACTGTTTCTTGCAGTCTGCTCCCCCGCAGCAAAGCGTGAATCGTGAATATTTTTGTTCCCACTTGCAACGAGTTCCAACTTCTGATAAGCAGGTTTTTTTCAAATTGTTTAAGTTCATGCCCTCCTCCGTGTCATAATCGATTCTGTTTTCTTAATACAAGAAATACCGCTTCTAAATATTTCGAGTAATTCAGACAATGAATCCATATGTATGGTGATGTCCCTACAATTTCTATTTCCAGTTTTAGTCTACATTGCCGGTGCTGTCGTACAGAGAAATCCAATATCATGTGAGCTACTTTGTTTTTTTCTCATAGTATCCCGTTTTATAGGATAGATGGTTATGAGAAAGTTGGTGTCTCACGAGGTTGCTGGAACTTAACCACATTTTCTTGCGTTATTCTCGACTCTTGCATGCATGTCTCCTGACAAAAAAAGGGCAGCACATTCATCGAATTGAGCACTCTCGACAATGCATTTATTGATTTGATCACCGGCAGTCCAAGCAGTAGAGGGAAACAATTCTTCTGAGTACAACATATGCCTACAGAAAATTCATGTGGCATATTAAGAAAATTCAGGAAATACAGATAAATTTGAGACATATTTCTTCTGAGTACAACACCTGCTTGCAGAAAATTCACGTGGCAGATTAAGAAAATTCAGGAAATACAGGTAAGTTTGAGAAATACGACATGATAATCTCCTTTCAGTACCACTACAAGATGACATCTAAAGGACACTACGGGGGATAAGTAAGTAAGATGGCAGATGTTTCCACGCATTGCTTATCCTCCCTTTTATTTTACACTTTCAGTGTTGTAATTTAACATGGAAGCATCATTTACTATCGACTACCTAACGGCGCGGCGTGCCGCCGCGCCTATCGTTGCTAGTATCAATACAAAAGATCATCATAGAAGATAACAAATATTTGTATGCAACCAACAACAAACTATATAACAATTGCCTTGAACAATTCACTACTCAAACATCAACATAGAGATACAATAGATCATGAGAAAACAATATATTGCATCATACATCATGTTTGCCAAGATATTACAGAGGGGGATGATTAAGAGTTGTTGTAGATGTTGATGAAAATGATGAAGATGGTGCTGATGCCTTCATCGGAGGGGGGAGTCCACCGGAGGCGATTCCGGTAGCGTTTCCCCTCTCCAATCTCCGTCGGTGGTGGCCTGCTAACTCTCTGTTTTTGTGTTTTTAATCTACGCCGCCGTAGCCTCGACGAAATCCCCCGATGTCGTATATTAAGTAGTTTTTAGGGCAAAAGAAGTCGGATCGCGAAAAGATGAGGCGAAACAGACGCTCGAGGGAAAAAATGTCGGTGGTGCGCCCAAAGGGGGAGGGTGCGCCACCTAGCCTCTTTCCCAACCTGTTGACCTCCTGGGGTTCCACTTTAGCTCATTTTGTTCGTCTCAAAAATTCCAAAGCGTGGCCCCCGAACTTGCCCTTTTTCGAGTCCCGTAGCTCCTAGAAAGTCAAAAACACTAAAAAGTGACGTTTTCTGCCAAACAGAATTAGAACCGGAGGAGGGGGGTTGTTTAGAAAATCCCCTAAAACATCATAAAACATGGCAATAACATTATATAAGATGCAAATATGTGGTAATATGTTGCAATAAAGTGCAAAGTTCATGTATGCATTTTACATGCATCACCATCACCATTGTAATAGATATCTCCTTGAGAATTGGCGACCATTGTAAGAATACTGTGATTTCAATCCAAGTATTTGCCACAATGATTTCTATCTTTGTGATTGATCATGATATTATGTGTGAGTAGTCCTCACGGGCTGCTGGTTGGGGTGAATCCTCGCAACGTTTATGTGCATCTAAACTTATAATATATGTAAGGATTGAATAGGAGTTTTACAATCTTGTATCCTTGTCTCTTTGCCTCGATTCGATGATCTGCAGGTACCCATATCACTCGGGTCGATCAAGGGAAGAGGTGGGATGAGTGGAGAACGGCGTGCTACCGCGAAACCTTGGTGATAGAAAGGCGAAAGTAACGGTACATGTTTAGTGATTCATCCGGGATCACGGCACAATCATATAGCATAATGATTTGGTTTGTATGCATATG
>NC_061508.1:189130123-189140618 GCF_022539505.1 Lolium rigidum
TGTTGTTGCTCATCGCTGTGGGAACAGTGGTTGGACCAAGAGACTCATGTCACCTCTGGCTTTAGGGGCAAGAGTATTTACGGATGTGCTTGTCACAAATCTCTTATCTCTATTTTATTTGTTACATATTTGTGCTTCAATTATATATGTATGCATAGCTACAGAAGAAACCTTAATCCTGGCCTATTTTCCATCATTGAACACAACTAGATATAGGTCTGGTAAACATAAAATCAAATTAACTAGCAAGTCTTGTAGATGTTTCCTTTACACCATTTTAGAAGTGCTTCCCAAGGTTCGATTAAACCCAGGTCTAATAGGGAAAAAGTTTATTATACTACATTCCATAATCCGGATCGAAGGTATCAACCCTATTTCTGGCGCCGTTGCCGGGGACGCAATTTCGCTATTCCGGTAAGGTTACTAGAGATCTTGTTAGTCAGTTTTATTTTCATTTTAAGTTTTATTTACTGTTATTAGTTTGTTGTTCTATCCTCTACTTGACACCCAAAAAATAGTTACCCTTTCTATTACAATCATAGGAGAAAATACCAAAAAGGTAATCACCATGGCAGAAAAGAAGCTTGGTTATCCCCAACGATGATTTTATTCGTGCACCCATAACTCAGCTCGCTGTTACAATGGAGAACTATGAAATTAAGCCTAACCTTTTGAGTTCGGTTCAGAAGAACGAGCCTTAGCCGCCGAGGATTTAGGTATGCACTTGAATACATTTACTGAAATATGTGACATGATGCGCATTAAAGATGTTGAACCCAATGCGGTAAAATTACGCTTGTTTCCTTTTTCACTAAGAGGAAAAGCAAAATATTGGTTGCTAACTTTGCCTAAAGGCAGTATAACTTCATGGGATGAATGTACTAATATATTTATGACTAAGTTTTTTCCACCAGCAAAGACTATCCAACTGCATTCCAAGATTACAAGTTTTAGACAAGAAGACCGCGAGCCACTAGCACTTGCATGGGAAATGATGAAAGAAGCCACCATGAACTGTCCAAGTCATGGAATTGTAAATTTACACTAGTTTTATAATGCCCTTAACCCAATGTCAAAGTCTGTGCTTGATACTGCAGCTGGAGGAACATTCATGAGCAAGCCGGTTGAACTGGCAAGAAGACTTCTAGATGATATGCAAAGCAACCATGCCCAATGGCATGTAGAATGATCCTCCTCAATAAAAAGGTGAATTAAATCACCGAAGGTAACAATGAAGAGCTTACTTCAAAGGTAGATGAGCTTTTAAATATTCTTAAGTGTAAGGAAAGTACCCAAGTTAATGCCATCACCAATTCTAATGTTGAGGAAGTAGACTTCATTGCAAGAAATCCTTATAACCCTGCATGGAAGAGTCAAAACTATGCCTCTAATTTTCCAAAGCAATATACTAATAATGTAGGAGTTCCAAATAATAATTACACTACTGGTAGTGGAGGAAACAATGGTAATGTTTCAACTGAAAACACTTTCAAAAATTTATGCATGCTCAAACTGAGCAGAACAACACCCTTACTGAAAATCATAGCACTATGTTAGAGAATTTATCTAATCAAATTGTTTCTCTTAAGAACGATGTTCAAGTTCTACAGGAAAGGACAAACACCATTGAGGTACAATTAGGAAAGATAGCTAAAAGCCAAACTATAATACTTGCAAGATTTGCAGGTAAACCAGAACCAAACCCCATTGAAGGTCTCAAAATGATGAGGGTCGACAGAGAAGGTGAAGCACCTGAAGAACTGGACTATAGCAATGCTCCAACCCCAGAGTACTCTGTGGAATATCTAGTGAAATGATCACAGTCAAGAATTCCGGAATCGATGAAGGTAATGGTACCATGTACTAATGGTACCATGTACCGCCAATTTATTCATGAAGTAGAATGCAAAGTTCATGAGTTAGAACAACAATATAAGAAGCTAGCTGAAAACTCCCAACTAAGGTTGATGATATATTTGAGCCCACTATTAAGATTTATATTGGAACAAATGAGGTGGCTACACTTTGTGATCTTGGTGCAAGCGTCTCCACCATTCCAAAAAGTTTATTTGGTAAGTTAAGATTGGGGCCATTTAAAACTACAGAGCTAAGACTTCATTTAGCTGATTCAATTTATAAACAAGCTGTAGGTATTAAAGATAATATTGTACTAGAAATTAAAGGATGTCCCGCTCTTATTGATCTTGTTACTGTGGACATGCCCGAATATCATATAGTTCCTCCAATATTAGGAAGGCCATTTCTTAGAACTATAAAAGATCTAATCCATTTGCATGAAAGAAATGTGAGAATTGGACTACCATCCAAAGACCCATTTGTAGCACACTTCCCTAGAAAGAAGAAGGCCAAACATGATGATAAGGGGATCATCACTTTGAAAGCTAATTACTTTGGAGTGGGTCTTACACTTCCAACATCTAGGTGATCACCATCTTGGTCAAGCTAATTGACTTCAACAAGAAGCGCTTCATGGGAATGATACGTCTCAAACGTATCAATAATTTCTTATGTTCCATGCTAGTTTTATGACAATACTCACATGTTTTATATATACTTTACATCATTTTGATGCATTTTCCGGTACTAACCTATTAACAAGATGCCGAAGCGCCGGTTCCTGTTTTCTGCTGTTTTTGGTTTCAGAAATCCTACACAGGAAATATTCTCGGAATTGGACGAAACAAAAGCCCACGGTCTTATTTTCCACGGAGCCTTCCAGAACAACGAAGAGGAAACGAAGAGGGGCCACAAGGCGGCCACACCATAGGGGGGCGCAGCCCCACCCCTGGCCGCGCCGCCATATGGGGTGGGCCCCTCGGGCGTCCCCCGACTCTGCCCCTTCGCCTATATAATCCTTCCGTCGCGAAAACCCTAGTACCGAGAGCCACGATACGAGAAAAGTTACAGAGACGCCGCCGCCGTCAACCCCATCTCGGGGGTTCCGAAGATCGCCTCCCGGCACCCCGCCGAGAGGGGAATCATCACCGGAGGGCTCTACATCACCATGCCCGCCTCCGGATTGATGCGTGAGTAGTTCATCCTTGGACTATGGGTCCATAGAAGTAGCTAGATGGTTGTCTTCTCCTCTTGTGCTATCATGTTTAGATCTTGTGACCTGCCTATCATGATCAAGATCATCTATTTGTAATGCTACATGTTGTGTTTGTTGGGATCCGATGAATATGGAATACTATGTCAAGTTGATTATCGATCTATCATATATGTGTTGTTTATGATCTTGCATGCTCTCCGTTGCTAGTAGAGGCTCGGCCAAGTTGATACTTGTGACTCCAAGAGGGAGTATTTATGCTCGATAGTGGGTTCATGTCTCCATTGAATCTGGGGGAGTGACAGCAACCCCTAAGGTTGTGGATGTGCTGTTGCCACTAGGGATAAAACATCAATGCTTTGTCTAAGGATATTTGTATTGTTTACATTACGCATAGTACATAATGCAATTGTCTATTGTTTGCAACTTAATACTGGAAGGGGTGCGGATGTTAACCCGAAGGTAGACTTTTTAGGCATAGATGCATGCTGGATAGCGGTCTGTGTTATTTGTCGTAATGCCCTAAATAAATCTCATCGTAGTCATCATGATATGTATGTGCATTGTTATGCCCTCTCTATTTTTCAATTGCCCAACTGTAATTTGTTCACCCAACATGTTATTTATCTTATTGGAGAGACACCGCTAGTGAACTGTGGACCCCGGTCCATTCTTTTACATCTGAAATACAACCTATCGCAATCATTGTTCTCTCGTTGTTCTTTGCAAGCAAACATCATTCTCCACACCATACGTTTAATCCTTTGTTTACAGACAAGCCGGTGAGATTGACAACCTCACTCGTTAAGTTGGGGCAAAGTATTTTGATTGTGTTGTGCAGGTTCCACGTTGGCGCCGGAATCCCTGGTGTTGCGCCGCACTACACTCCTTCACCAACAACCTTCACGTGGCCTTCATCTCCTACTGGTTCGATAACCTTGGTTTCTTACTGAGGGAAACTTGCTGCCGTACGCATCACACCTTCCTCTTGGGGTTCCCAATGAACGTGTGCTTCACGCGCCATCAAACATTTTTCTGGCACTGTTGCCGGGGAGATCAAGACACGCTGCAAGGGGAGTCTCTCACACCCAATCTCTTTACTTTGTTTATTGTCTTGCTTTATTTTATTTTTCTGTTTTGTTTGCTTTCTTTATATCAAAAACACAAAAAAATTAGTTACTTGTTTTACATTATTTAATTCGTTTTTGCTTTATTTATTTTTATTATTACTAAAATGAGTAATCCTGAAGTTGAAGTTCGTTCGTTTAAGCAACAAGGGGGAGAAAGTTTTAAAGATGCTTGGTATAGAATTAGTGATGCTCATCATATGTGCACTAAGAAACACTCCACTATTATCCTCCTTAGGAACTTTTATGTTGGTATATGTAGCTGGAATAGGTATGTTCTTGATACTCTTTCAGGGGGTAATTTCCTAGGTACTCCTGCTTTAGAAACTAGTTGCATCATTGAGAGTCTAGTTGGAATACCACCTATTAATGAAGCTAAAATTTAAATCTCTCTTGAGGATGTCATGAAAATGTTGGAGGCCATAGAGAAAAATCTTCCCAGTGTTGAGACTAAATTGGGAATATTACTTGATAATACTGATAAACTTGATAAATCCCTAGGAGGAATTAATGAAAGAATTGCTATCTTTGAAACTTGTGCTATCCATCATAATCAAACCCATAGGATTGGTGAACTTGAAGAAGCTATGGGAACCTTGGGTTCAACTTTTTTCTTCTGTTAAGTTTAAGGAGAAAGCTTATGTGGGTAAGGAGCAAAAATTCATGTATGTCCCTAAGATGCCAAAGCCAAAGAATCATTATGAGCTTAAAATTGATAAAACCCTTAGTACCACTATGGGAAATTTAGATAATGGAGCATCTAAGGTACCCTCTGCGACAAGTTGTGTTTTTAAGAAAAATTATGATGTTGATGCTTCTTCTCTTGATGTTACTTGATTTACACTTTCTGCGCCTAGCTGAAAGGCGTTGAAGAAAAGCGCTTACGGGAGACAACCCATTATTTTATTTCTGCAATTTTTGTTTTATATTTGAGTCAAGGTACTTGTTAATACTGTAGCAATACCTTTGTATCTTTATTTTATTGCATTGTTGTGCCAAGTAAAGTCTTTGATAGTAAAGTTGATACTAGATTTAGATTTCTGCGCAGAAACAGATTTTTAGCTGTCACGAATTTGTGTTGATCTCTCTGTAGGAAACTCGTAAAATGCTGAAAAAATTCATGCGTGATCCTCAGATATGTACGCAACTTTCGTTCAACTGGAGCTTTTCCATCTGAGCCTGTTAAGTGCCTCGAAAAAATTCGTCTTTACGGACTGTTCTGTTTTGACAGATTCTGCCTTTTATTTCGCATGCCTCTTTTACTGTGTTGTGTGGATTTCTTTGCTCCATTAAATTTCAGTAGCCTTGGGTAATGTCCAGAAGTGTTGGGAATGATTGTATCCTCGCTGAACATGTGAATTTTTGATTATGCACTAACCCTCTAATGAGATTTTTTTGAGTTTGGTGTGAAGGAAGTTTTCAAGGATCAAGAGAGGAGGATGATACGATATGATCAGGAAGGGTGAAAAGTCTAAGCTTGGGGATGCCTCCGTGGTTCATCCCTGCATATTTCAAGAAGACTCAAGCGTCTAAGCTTGGGGATGCCCAAGGCATCCCCTTCTTCATCAACAACTTATCAGGTCACCTCTAGTGAAACTATATTTTTATTCCGTCACATCTTATGTGCTTTACTTGGAGCGTCTGTGTGCTTTTATTTTGTGTTTGTGTTTGAATAAAATCGGATCCTAGCATTCATTGTGTGGGAGAAAGACACGCTCCGCTTTTTCATATTGAACACTGGTGTTCTTAGTTTTACTTTTAATGTTCATGGCAAAAGTTGAAAGTCGCTTCATTTATTGCTATTTGGTTGGAAACAGAAAATGCTTCATGTGGTAATTGGTATATTGTCTTTAATAATTTGATACTTGGCAATTGTTTTGAGCTCTCAAGTAGATCATGTTTAAGCTCTTGCATCATGTGGTTTAAACCTATTAGTGGAGAACTACCGTAGAGCTTGTTGAAATTTGGTTTGCATGATTGGTCTCTCTAAGGTCTAGATATTTCTCGGTAAAAGTATTTGAGCAACAAGGAAGATAGTGTAGAGTCTTATAATGCTTGCAATATGTTCTTATGTAAGTTTTGCTGTACCGGTTCATACTTGTGTTTGCTTCAAACAACCTTGCTAGCCTAAGCCTTGTACTGAGAGGGAATACTTCTCGTGCATCCAAAACCTTGAGCCAAAACCTATGCCATTTGTGTCCACCATAACTACCTACTATGTGGTATTTTTCTGTCATTCCAAAGTAAATTGTTTGCGTGCTACCTTTAAAAAAATTCATTCCTTGGCTTTGCAATACATAGCTCATGGGAAAGTAGCCTAAAAACTTTTGTGGTAAAGAATATGTCGCTTATGTATCTTAGTTCTTACAAGTTGCTTGTTGAGCGGTAACCATGTTTCTGGGGACGCCATCAACCTGTTACACCTTTGTTGAATATCATGTGAGTTGCTATGCATGTTTGTCTTGTTTGAAGTAAGGGAGATTTGCCATGAGTTAAATGGTTTGAGTATGCATATTGTTAGAGAAGAACATTGGGCCGCCAACCAAAGCCATGTATCATGGTGGAAGTTTCAGCTTGGACATTAATCCTCAAATCTCTTATGAGAATATTATCTATTGTTGAATGCTTAAAGCATAAAAGAGGAGTCCATTATCTCGTTTTCTATGTTGTCCCGGTATGGATGTCCTCAAGTTGAGATATATCAAAATCGAGAAATCAAATGCGATTTATCTCCTTGGACCTTTGTACAGTGTGGCATAGAGGTACCCCTTTGTGACACTTGGTTGAAACATATGTAATGCAATCATAATCCATGGAAATCCGAGCTAATTAGGACAAGGTGCGGGCACTATTAGTATTCGATGCATGAGGCTTGCAACTTATAGGAGGTTTTATGCATAACACATATGAATTATTACTACCGTTGACAAAATTGTTTCCATGTTTTCAAAATAAAAAGCTCTAGCACATGAGTAATCCCTGCTTCCCTTTGCGAAGGGCCTTTCTTTTACTTTATGTTGAGTCGGTTTACCTACTTCTTTCTATCTTAGAAGCAAACACTTGTGTCAACTGTGTGCATTGATTCTTACATACTTGCTTATTTGCACTCATCATAGTCACTTAGTGTTGACAAATTATCCATGAGATTGTTGGCTGTCCGAAACCCACTTCCGCAAGTAGCAACGGCCGGCAACACCAAGAGCCGGGAACAACTCGTAGCCAGGGGCCGGCCCCGGTCCCCTGCGCGACGGCCCGCAAAGCCCTCGCACGCACGTCCGATGCTCGTGCATAGGGCGTGCCACCCGACCTATACCCAGTCAGAAGGTGATGGATTTGCTTGCTTAGTTTCCTCGCATGGCATACACGTAAACATTAAACACAGCCCTCGATCGGCTCTCAGGTTTCCCGTGAATCGGCCCAAGGAGCCGATCCACCCATGACTCGTATGGGGTTTACGATTGCATGGTGGTCCCGCTTGATCAAAACGAAGCTAAAACGACCTACGACGATCTAGGGTTTTCACCGCATAATCGAACATCCTACTCGTGATTGAGCTCCGGGCAAACACGCACGGTGATAATAAACCGCACCCTAGACAAGGCCTAAAAACCAACATTAGTTGATCCCCGAATATCTCATCTAGGGTTGAGCAACCACACCCTACGTGCTACACGGATCCTTCAACCCGTTTGTAAGGCCTAACTATGCAGATATTAAACTAATCCTTGAAGAATCAAGGAGCGATCATAACGGATCGGATCTACTAAACAATGACGTCAGAGGAGGCCGCCTCTTACACCTAAGAAAGGTGTAAGGGCGGCTAGACGTCTAAGGGTTGCATGAACGAAAGCATGTGATACGATGAAAACAATGCCAAACTTAACAAGTCTGTGATAACTACGCTGCTCGCCACAGGGTGCGCTTCGTGACGAGAACGACGGATAAACGTATGATCGCCTAGATCGCAAGATGCGATCTAGGCAGCATGATGCTTACCCGGAAGAAACCCTCGAAACAAGGGGTCGTGCGTGCGCCCAAGATTGGTTTGTGATGAACGTGATTGTTGTTTTTCTCGATAACCCTAGATACATATTTATAGTCCGTAGACTTTCTAACGTGGGAATAATCGCAACCGTGCACGAGCCAAACTCTATCTAACCGACACGTATCCTACTATATTTACAGATACACGGGCAATCTAGCCCAAACTTTTTGTACAAGGCCGGTTCACGTATTTCTTCCATGGTATTCTTCAAGCCCAATCTTGATCACGGCCCACCTCTCGATCCCGGCCAAATCCTGGTGATAACACATGTCCCCCTTGTTTTGGAATTGATAATTCCAAAATCACCTCGCTTTTTCTTCGCTTCTGGACATGTCGTGGCAGAGCGTAACCGTCGCATGATTCTTCATCATGATGCCTTGCCTTCTCAACTTCTCCGCGTGATCCGGCAGTTTTTTTTCTTTGGGCACCACTTCCTCGTAAACCGCTCGTGGCATTGAATCTTCACTATATCTCCTTTTATTTAACCGCGCCGAACAATTCGCCTCTTCATCCCCTTTGCTCTGTTCTCGGCCATCGGCACCCAAAAATTTCCCATCTCCCGTAGCCATGTCTTCCTCTTTTTCCTCCTCCGCCTCAGCCGATCTTTCTTCCCGTCCATCTCCTCTTCGTCCTCCTCCACCTCCGTAGATTCTTCTCCGATTCTTCCTCATCTCGTGAGCCCACGCCGGAGTGGGGCTCGCCGGCAGCGCACGACATCCCCGCCGCATCGGAGTGGGACAAGGAGGACCACGAGCCCTACGGCCCGGTCCGAGGACGACAAGTCCTGACCGCTGGCGACGACGACCTTCGGCTCCTCGCCGATGGGGAGCCGGAAGCGACGAGCGAGGACGACTCGTTCTCGTGGGACGGCTACACTTCCTCCGAGGAGGAGGAAGAAGAAGACGACGATGATTCCTCGAGGACTATCCGCCGGCGGGCGCTTCCGCTCCGGGATCGGATGACGACGACGTACGACGACCGACGAGGAGGAGGAGGAGGCTCCCATAGAGGGCTATGGGAGCAGTGACGAGGAGCTCGCGCTAGCAGCCAGCGCCGACGAGAGCTCCGACGACGAGGGCAGCGACGGCCCGTAGAGTAGGGTCTACTAGTATAGGTCTAGTAGTAGCAGTAGCGATTGGCCAATAGGCCCTTCTTTCTGTTCTTCCTCCCTTGAGCAATCGGCTCTTTCCTTGTAAGAAATCTCCTTTATTAATGAAGAAAATATTCCTCTATTAATTTTTTGCTCTCTCGCCAATTTTGCCGATTGTCAAACGAAGTTGCTACACAAAGAGCCGATGGCATGGCATCGGCTTGCATCATAACCATGATTCAAGGCCAACAGGTCGCCTATTCAATGCGCTCAAACAGATCTCATCCAGTGTCCACGCCATCCTCAAACCTCAAACGCACGCATTCAAAGAAATCCAACGGAGAATCATCTCAAATGCCATGGGCTCTGGCCTGAAACTGATCTGTTAACCTGCTCAATTGAGCTTGTTCTGTCTAGGGTCGATGGCGATGCATCGGCTTTTTTCATTATTCTGAAGTCGATGTCTGCGCATCGGCTATGATTTGTATATACATTTTTTTACTGGCCGATTTCATGAATCGGCCCCCAAATTTCATCGTTCGTCATCCCACATGCTTGGGAAATATTTCTTGAGATGTTGGCCGTTGACCGCCTATCGGGAACTTAGCGCCGTCCAAACTGCCCCAAAGCATGTATGCATTACCCTTCAATGCCCGGACGACTTTGTATGGACCAGTGCCAATTAGGAGACCATTTACCATACGCTTTATCCTTGGTTCCTAATGGCAACACAGCCCTTCCCATACTAGATCACCAACTTGAAACTCCTTTGGTCTCACCTTCTTATTGTATGCACGAGCTACCCTAGCTTTATTCTCTTTAATCTTCTCCAACGATCAAAGTCTAAGTTCCGTTGCAGTCCTCAATAGTGTCACTCATCAAAGCCGCATATTCTTCGTACTCGTTAGATCATTCCCAAACGTGACACGCCTTGATCCAAATTCTCGTACTTCCCAAGGCAATACTGGCTTCCTGCCCATAGACGAGTCGGTAAGGCGAAGTCTTTATGGCTCCATGGCATGACATGCGGTAGGCCCACAAAGCTTCGACAAGATGTTTCATGCCAAACCCTAAGGTTCTCGTCAATCTTCCTCTTCGATCGGCCTTGATCAAAGCTTCGATTAGACGCCTCACCTGCTCGTTAACTTGAGCATAGTACGAGA
>NC_061508.1:189140718-189170716 GCF_022539505.1 Lolium rigidum
ATGGAAATTTAAAGGTAGCACTCAAGCAATTTACTTTGGAATGGCGGATAAATACCATGTAGTAGGTAGGTATGGTGGACACAAATGGCATGGTAGTTGGCTCAAGGATTTTGGATGCATGAGAAGTATTCCCTCTCGATACAAGGTTTAGGCTAGCAAGGTTATTTGAAACAAACACAAGGATGAACGGTACAGCAAAACTCACATAAAAGACATATTGTAAACATTATAAAACTCTATACCGTCTTCCTTGTTGTTCAAAACTCAATACTAGATGTTATCTAGACTCTAGAGAAACCAAATATGCAAACCAAATTAGCAAGCTCTAAGTGTTTCTTCATTAATGGGTGCAAAGTATATGATGCAAGAGCTTAAACATGAGCACAACAATTGCAAGTATCAAATTATCCAAGACATTTTAGAGTTACTACATGTAGTATTTTCCAATTCCAACCATATAACAATTTAACGAAGAAGAAACTTCGCCAAGAATACTATGAGTAGAGCCTAAGGACATACTTGTCCATATGCTACAGCGGAGCGTGTCTCTCTCCCACAAAGTGAATGCTAGGATCCATTTTATTCAAACAAAACAAAAAACAAAAACAAACCGACGCTCCAAGCAAAGTGCATAAGATGTGACGGAATAAAAATATAGTTTCAGGGGAGGAACCTGATAATGTTGTCGATGAAGAAGGGGATGCCTTGGGCATCCCCAAGCTTAGACGCTTGAGTCTTCTTAGAATATGCAGGGGTGAACCACCGGGGCATCCCCAAGCTTAGAGCTTTCACTCTCCTTGATCATATTGCATCATACTCCTCTCTTGATCCTTGAAAACTTCCTCCACACCAAACTCGAAACAACTCATTAGAGGGTTAGTGCACAATAAAAATTAACATGTTCAGAGGTGACACAATCATTCTTAACACTTCTGGACATTGCATAAAGCTACTGGACATTAATGGATCAAAGAAATTCATCCAACATAGCGAAAGAGGCAATGCGAAATAAAAAGGCAGAATCTGTCAAAACAGAACAGTCCGTAAAGATGGATTTTATTAGGCCACCAGACTTGCTCAAATGAAAATGCCCAAATTGAATGAAAGTTGCGTACATATCTGAGGATCATGCACGTAAATTGGCTCAATTTTCTGAGCTACCTACAGGGAGGTAGACCCAGATTCGTGACAGCAAAGAAATCTGGAACTGCGCAGTAATCCAAATCTAGTACTTACTTTACTATCAAAGACTTTACTTGGCACAACAAAACTCAAAACTAAGATAAGGAGAGGTTGCTACAGTAGTAAACAACTTCCAAGACTCAAATATAAAACAAAAATACTGTAGTAAAAACATGGGTTGTCTCCCATAAGCGCTTTTCTTTAACGCATTTCAGCTAGGCGCAGAAAGTGTATCTCAAGTGTTATCAAAGGGTGGTGCATCTACAGCGGGGTTTGGAGTTTTCTCAACCATGCATAGTATATTGGATACATAAGTTTCAGCGTCTCCCTTTTCATTAGTCTTGGGCTTGCTACTCTCATCGAACAAATTTTCAGGAACAAGCCAAGCATAGTTATTTTCTAGCGCATCATTCATAGCTAGGAGTTTACATGGTATTGGTGCTTTGATCTCCCCACCATCATTAATATTATTAGTGCACCTTATTCTCTCCATGTCCATTTTTTCAAGGAGACTAACAAAATTAGTATGAGAACCAAGCATATTAAATTTAGCGAAGACCTTTCTAGCCTCCCTTGCTAGACCACCAAATTCTCTAAGAAGGGTTTCTAAAACAAAATATTTCTTTTCCCCCTCTTCCAAATCACCAAGTGTAAGAAACATGTGTTGGATTATAGGATTGAGATTAACAAATTTAGTTTCCAACATGCGAACTAAAGCAGACAGCAGCAATTTCATAAGTAGGAGCAAGTTATACCAAGTGTCTATCTTCAAAATCTTCAACGGTACTAACATGGGTGAAAAATTCTTCTATATTGTTCCTCCCAATTATAGACCCTTGTCCTACCGGTATGTTTATTGTGGTAAATTAAAAGGAAACATGATGAATCAAGTAAAGTAAATGCAAGTAACTAATTTTTTTGTGTTTTTGATATAGAGTGCAAGACAGTAAATAAAGTAAAGCTAGCAACTAATTTTTTTGTGTTTTGATATAAGTGCAGCAAACAAAGTAGTAAATAAAATAAAGCAAGACAAAAACAAAGTAAAGAGATTGAGAAGTGGAGACTCCCCTTGCAGCGTGTCTTGATCTCCCCGGCAACGGCGCCAGAAAATATGCTTGATGGCGTGTATTTCACACGTTCGTTGGGAACCGCAAGAGAAAGGTATGATGCGCACAGCAGCAAGTTTTCCCTCAGAAAGAAATCAAGATTTATCGAACCAGGAGGAGCCAAGAAGCACGTTGAAGGTTGATGGCGGCGGGATGTAGTGCGGCGCAACACCAGAGATTCCGGCGCCAACGTGGAACCTGCACAACACAACCAAAGTACTTTGCCCCAACGAAACAGTGAGGTTGTCAATGTCACCGGCTTGCTGTAACAAAGGATTAACCGTATTGTGTGGATGATGATTGTTTGCAGAGAAAACAGTAAAAACAAGTATTGCAGCAGATTTGTATTTCGGTATTAAAAGAATGGACCGGGGTCCACAGTTCACTAGAGGTGTCTCTCCCATAAGATAAAAGCATGTTGGGTGAACAAATTACAGTCGGGCAATTGACAAATAGAGAGGGCATAACAATGCACATACATGTCATGATAAGTATAGTGAGATTTAATTGGGCATTACGACAAAGTACATAGACCGCCATCCAACTGCATCTATGCCTAAAAAGTCCACCTTCGGGTTATCATCCGAACCCCCTCCAGTATTAAGTTGCAAAGCAACAGACAATTGCATTAAGTATGGTGCGTAATGTAATCAACAACTACATCCTCGGACATAGCGCCAATGTTTTATCCCTAGTGGCAACAAGCACAACACAACCTTAGAACTTTCTGTCACTCTGTCCTGGTGTCAATGCGGGCATGAACCCACTATCGAGCATAAATACTCCCTCTTGGAGTTAAGAGCAAAAACTTGGCCAGAGCCTCTACTAATAACGGAGAGCATGCAAGATCATAAACAACACATATGTAATAACTTGATAATTAACATAACATGGTATTCTCTATCCATCGGATCCCGACAAACACAACATAGAGTATTACGGATAGATGATCTTGATCATGTTAGGCAGCTCACAAGATCCAACAATGAAGCACAATGAGGAGAATACAACCATCTAGCTACTGCTATGGACCCATAGTCCAGGGGTGAACTACTCACTCATCACTCCGCGAGGCGACCATGGCGGTGTAGAGTCCTCCGGGAGATAAATCCCCTCTCCGGCGAGGGTGCCGGAGGAGATCTCCAGAATCCCCCGAGATGGGATTGGCGGCGGCGGCGTCTCGGAAGGTTTTCCGTATCGTGGTTTTTCCGCATCGGGGGTTTCGCGACGGAGGCTTTAAGTAGGCGGAAGGGCGAGTCGGAGGGCTGACGAGGAGCCCACACCATAGGGCGGCGCGGGCCCCCTCGCCGCGCGCGGCCCTATGGTGGCCGCGCCTCGTCGCCCCCACTTCGTATCCCTTTCGGTCTTCCGGAAGGTTCGTGCTAAAATAGGACCCCGGGTCTTGATTTCGTCCAATTCCGAGAATATTTCGTTACTAGGATTTCTGAAACCAAAAACAGCGAAAACAACAAGCGGCTCTTCGGCATCTTGTTAATAGGTTAGTTCCAGAAAATGCACGAATATGACATAAAGTGTGCATAAAACATGTAGGTATCATCAATAATATGGCATGGATCATAAGAAATTATCGATACGTCGGAGACGTATCAGCAGCTCACAAGATCCAACAATGAAGCACAATGAGGAGAAGACAACCATCTAGCTACTGCTATGGACCCATAGTCCAGGGGTGAACTACTCACTCATCACTCCGGAGGCGACCATGGCGGTGTAGAGTCCTCCGGGAGATGAATCCCCTCTCCGGCAGGGTGCCGGAGGAGATCTCCGAGAATCCCCGAGATGGGATTGGCGGCGGCGGCGTCTCTGGAAGGTTTTCCGTATCGTGGTTCTTCGCATCAGGGGTTTCGCGACGGAGGCTTTAAGTAGGCGAAAGGGCAACGTGGGGGGCCACACGGGGGCCCCACACTACAGGTCGGCGCGGCCAAGACCTGGGCCGCGCCGCCCTATAGTGCCGGCACCTCGTGGCCCCACTTCGACTCCTCTTCGGTCTTCCGGAAGCTTCGTGGCAAAATAGGACCCTGGGTCTTGATTTCGTCCAATTCCGAGAATATTTCGTTACTAGGATTTCGAAACCAAAAACAGCAGAAAACAACAAGCTGGCTCTTCGGCATCTTGTTAATAGGTTAGTTCCGGAAAATGCACGAATATGACATAAAGTGTGCATAAAACATGTAGGTATCATCAATAATATGGCATAGAACATAAGAAATTATCGATACGTCGGAGACGTATCAGAGTGCACGACAGATCAACATAACCAAACCAAGTACTAACATAGCATGCACACTGTCACCTTCACGCTACGAAAGGAGGCATAGATCACATCAATACCATCATAGCAATAGTTAACTTCATAATCTACAAGAGATCACAATCATAGCCTACGCCAAGTACTACACGATGCACACACTGTCACCATTACACCGTGCAGGAGGAATAAACTACTTTAACAATATCACTAGAGTAGCACACAGATAAATTGTGATACAAAACACATTGCAATCATAAAGGGATATAAATAAGCACTTCACTATGCCATTCATAACAGTGAATAAGTATTCTGTGAAATATAGCCTAAGAGACCCACACGGTGCACACACTGTCACCTTTACACACGTGGGACAAGGAGTCTCCGAAGATCACATAAGTAAAACCCTCTTGACTAGCATAATGACATCTAGATTACAAGCATCATCATATGAATCTCAATCATGTAAGGCAGCTCATGAGATTATTGTATTGAAGTACATAGGAGAGAGATTAACCACATAGCTACCGGTACAGCTCCGAGTCTCGATGGAGAACTACTCCCTCCTCATGGGAGACAGCAGCGTTGATGAAGATGGTGATGGTGTCGATGGAGGAGCCTTCCGGGGGCACTTCCCCGTCCCGGCGGCGTGCCGGAACAGAGACTCCTGTCCCCCAGATCTTGGCTTCGCGATGGCGGCGGCTCTGGAAGGTTTCTCGTACCGTGGCTTTTCCGTCTCGATGTTTTAGGTCAGGGACCTTTATATAGGCGAAGAGGCGGCGTCAGAAGGTCAACGAGGCGGTGACACAATAGGGCGGCGCGGCCAAGGCCTGGGCCGCGCCAGCCTATCATCTGGTGGGCCTGTGGCCCCCCTCTGGCGACTCTCGGGTGTTCTGGAAGCTTCGTCCAATTCTAAGACTCTGGGCGTTGATTTCGTCCGATTCCGAGAATATTTCCTTACTAGGATTTCTGAAACCAAAAACAGCAGAAAACAGCAACTGGCCCTTCGGCATCTCGTCAATAGGTTAGTTCCGGAAAACGCATAAATATGACATAAAGTATGTATAAAACATGTAGATATCATCAATAATGTGGCATGGAACATAAGAAATTATCGATACGTCGGAGACGTATCAGACGCCAAGGACTCCGCCACCATCGGAGGCCGGCAAGGGAGGGGGCTAGCTCCAGCCCAGGGAGCTACGAGCGCCGGCCCACCGAGGACCGGATCCATCTGCGCGACTGCCCCGACAGCAGCCGCGGACTTCTCGAACGGACGAGGGGAGACGGCCGGTGACGCAGCGGCTGCGAGCACCTCCTCCGCGAACTCCCGCCGCCCTAGTGTGTGCCTCCCATAGGCCTTCGCACGGGCACGGCGGCGGCACGAAAGGACGGTGGTGAAACCCTCACCATCGGCGTCGCCCCAGGCCGCATCGGAGCGGAGCGTGAGGCACATGGTTCCGCTTTCCCCGACACCTCAATATCATACATATGTCAGACAAAATATCAGAAGATAGGCAATACGAGAAGAATCTTTATCTAACAATATTGATTAGGATAAACACAAGCTAAAGCAGTGTCCCGTTCATTTTTTTCGGAGAAACGGCGTAATTTATTAATAGAAAATCAAGTTAGATGAGTAAACAAACGTGTGGAAACTAACTACTTTATGCATAATCACGAAATGCTTGTATGTTTTGTCGATGTGTTATCTCTGTACTTTATGCATAATCATGAAAGGTTTGTATGCTTTGAACATATATTTGAATATATTTTTATTTGCTCTAATAAATAAATCATAGCTTTTTTGTTCTCATAAGAGTTTTTTTTTTGCGATTGCAGTATGAGTAAATATTTTACAATTGAAGAGTAATTATAGGGTCCGGATTGCGTCGTGCCCAGAAACGGAAATCCGAACGTGATCTCCCTATAATTTCCCACCTTTTTGTGTACGGTCCAGAAAAGGAAGAGCTTTCGTCGACTTAGGTCTTCTGGCCGTCTTCTCGGACTCGGAGTTTGTGCCGCCGCGGTTTCGATCTTGTGATTGTGCTCCCCTCATTACCTTCCTCCGCTTCAACTTCGTTATCTTATCCGTGAACTGTCTCCGTCCCTGCGGTCGCCGTCGTAGAGACTCGTTCACCACCGGCGGAATTAATCGTCCATCGACGCCTAACGACATGGCTGCCACAAGGACGGTATCGACGTGTATCCCGGTGAAGACGCAGGGCAGCCATGTGTTCAGGATCTTCGGGTACAGCCAGCACAAGGGAATCGGCGTAGGAAAGTTCATCAGGTCCGGCGCCTTCTCCGTCGATGGCCACGACTGGGCCATCCGCTTCTATCCGGACGGGTTCAGCCAAGGCAGCTCACATTGCATCTCGGTTTATCTCGAGCTTTTGAGCAAGGACGCCAAGGTGCACGCATCCTGTGTCCTGAGTCTGGTTGACCAGAGCACCGGGTTGGCTTCTTCGTTGCACAAGACCGATCCGAGGATGTTCAACGAAAATGACAGCAGCAAATTTGCTCCCCAAGAAGGGTCATTTATATCACGGCACGTGTTCGAAGCTTCGGCTAACTTACGGGACGATCACATGGAGATCGAGTGCGTCGTCACCGTCATGAAAGATGCGCGGGTGTCTGAAACCAAACCGTGCCCCAGAATCGAGGTGCCGCAGCCCGACATCACAGCGCATCTTGGCAAGCTGCTGGAAGCAAAGGAGGGGGCGGATGCCACGTTCAGCGTTCGCGGAGAGACTTTCGCGGCACACAAGATCGTGCTCGCCATGCGGTCCCCGGTGTTCAGAGCAGAGCTCTACGGGCCGATGAGGGAGACGGCAGCAGAGCTCATACAAATCGAGGACATGCAGCCTCATGTCTTCAGGGCTCTGCTCCACTTCATCTACACCGATTCACTGCCTGACATGGATGGGCTGGAAGGAGATGACCACAGAGAGATGATCCGGCACCTACTTGTGGCTGCGGACCGGTATGCCATGGACAGGCTGAAGGTGGTATGCCAGAGCATTCTTTCTGAGAAGATCGATGTGCAGACTGTGGCAACTACGTTAGCTTTAGCTGATCAGCACAACTGCCACATGCTTAAGGATGCTTGCCTTGAATTTATCAACTCGTCCACTATGGATGATGTAGCGTCTACACAAGGGTTTCTGGATCTCAAGAAGACTTGCCCCTCAGTCTTGGTCGATGTATTGTTGAAGATGAGAACGCTCAGCAAATCATAGTGTTGAGCACCTAGCTGTAATTTTAGAAGAATTTAAATAGTTATTATATGTCAGTTCTGAAGTTGTATGGATGCTAGACTGCTAGACCAATTTTGCATAAAACCTCCTACATTTATCTGATCTTGGACTGAAAATATGATCTCTCCGGTCATCTATAGGCTTGATGTCCGCATTAAAATACAATTACTATTAGTACAGTACAGAATTTATCAGTTGTGTGCACCCTTAGTCAAGTAACCGATATCCAGGTAACCTACATTAAGAAATATACATGTGCTGTTGATGTATGCAAGGCACATATTTTATTTGTTATTATAGGCACGCTTCAGCTGACAAACTGTATCTTCCCCGGGATGTATATATTCCCAACACTCTCATGTGCCTAAATGAATTCTTAGCTTCCTTGGACTTCCTTAGGTACTAATTCTGAATATCATTTGTCAGGTTGGTTCTATATTGGTCATGCTAAAATAGTAACTCCTGTCACTTCACTTGTATATACAAGACGAGCCATTTGATCTAGTCTTAAGTCCCGTTGTCTTAAGTTTGACCAAGTCTATAGTAAAATCAACAACATTTGCAATATCCAATCTATGGAAATATATTTCATGCTAAAATTAGTGATGTTCATTTCATAATATAGATATGTGTTAACGTCCACGTGATAAACTTTAAGACCATGCGATGGAGCTAATGAAAGTAGTACTCAAATGATTGTCAATCTAACCACACTTGAGTAATAAGTACTACCTCCGTTTCAAGGAATAAGGCGCCCTCGTTTTACGAGCTTTTTGTTTGACCAAGAATTACTTTAAATAGATAAAGATTGTTTGTATAAAATTAGTATCATTCAAAAGTGTTTTTCAATACGAATCCAACGATACTATATACATATAATATAATCAAGATTTTGTTGCTCAATTTCTATGGTCAAAGTTCGTCTTGAAATACGCGTGCGCCTTATTCGTTGAAACGGAGGTAGTATAAAAAATGTTGGCCTTCGTTTTGGTTATAACACTTGGCACAAGCCAAGCCTTGTACACCATCACGCAACGACAAATATGATTAGTCATCTCCCATGTTTAGTTAGCTAAGATAGAATCCATCTCGCTACAAACAACTTTGTGAGGGTACTCTGCATCGACATATGCATAAACTTTTGAAAGAAAATTGGGAGTATCATCGCCACAAGGTAGACAATGAAATCGTCACTAAAGGATTTCACAATCATTGTCTCTTGTTTCTTATAGGAACTTCATTGTATTTATTCTAGAAATTTCATCATGTGGTTGTTCACATTATTACATTTTTCCGATAAATGGAATATATTAAATCAAAAGATATCAATTACACCCAGCCTCTACAACAACGCAACACCCTAATGGCAGTACGGATGCATGTAGCCAAAAAAGATAAAATAAAACTAAGAAAGAAAAGTTCCCCTATAGTATCCCAGGCCTAGCAATAGTAATACATCCACCCCTAGACAATACCTGAAATACAGACTCTCCAAAAGCGACGCCTCCAAGAAGGGAACAATGCACCATCACCGTCGTCGCTCGATCAAAGATCTTAGGTTTTCACCCTGAAGATAATCCTCACTCCCAAAACAATGCCTCCAACAAGGTTATAGCCAGACACAACCAGTTAAGGCTAGACCTTGGGTTTTCACCTGAAAGGTAGGACTCTGAACTTCACATGTGCTGCCGCCCCCACTTTCATACCACTGCTGTGAATCCCCGAACACCAAGCAAGTTCCTCAACATCGCGTAGACTTGAACCTTCTTTAGCTAATCCCCCAATCCCGCCTTCATGAAATTCTCTGCTTCTGATTTTAACATGGACCAAAAGTCTCTTGATGTCAACACAGAACAGAGTTTCGCGCCGCTCCCTCCAGAACCAAACGGTTGGAATAAAAGCATGGGTGCGCGCGACCGAATACCACTCGATCCTGAGAACTCCAGGCAAAAGATGCACTGCTCCATTCGCTGTCGGAGCCTTCCGGAACTCATCACTCCGGCTAGATGAAGAAAGATCGGCATCCAGAACATCTTCATCTTCACGAAAGAAGAACCCTAGGACCACCACCATGAAAGCCGGAACGGCCGGCCCCCACGCTGCCGCCATGGCAGGGATCCGTGGTCCATCTTCCTCCTCCAACCCGGCCGGTGGAGGTCAGCAGCGATCCCGCTACCGTCCTTTCCCCGCCGAGTTCCGCCAAACCACCGCATCTCCCGCCATGATCTAGGTGAAGTAGCCGAAGGCCACTGCCACCAGACCTGCCGTCCACCATCGCGGCCCCTGGAAGACCCCGCCTCCGCGTGAAGGAGATTCCATGGACGCGCAACCACCGCCCTTGCCTTTGGCAGCCGGACGCGGCCGCCATCGTCGACCCTGACGGCGGCAACGGCCAAGAGGAGGAAGATGGGCCGCCTCTTCTTTGGTTCGGGTCGTCGCCCGGAGCCTCCTCGTGAGAGACGACCCGGGGCGAAGATGGGAAGGGAGGGGAGGGGATGGGAGGGGGCGGTGGTGGAGGGTGGAGGGGCGGCGGTGGAGGGGCGGCGGCTAGGTCAGGGTGGGGCGGCCTCAGCTAGGTTCACATTATTACATAGGAATGACAGGTTTAAGAGTTACATAGGAGTCTTGTCTAGAAGTGCTAGGCACATGCATCTTTCATAGGAAAGATATCCTAAAAAAAATGTAACAGCCTTAGAATTCATAATCGTACCGACTTCACCTCATGTACCCGAGGTTTCACCACTAGAAATCTATATTCAACCCTATGATGGGCGTAGTCAAGAAATAAATATGGTTCACAACCTTCTACAAAAAAATTACAGGGAAAGGCCACATAGACCATCGTACTCACAGCTTTTACCCCAAAAAATCCATAGTTTAATTGAAATGGCAACTTTATGGATTCAAACTCTAACTTAAACCCATTTGCAAAGAAAGTAAGAACTAACCAGAGTCTTATTTAGATATGGCATATGCTACACGATCATCCCTGAAGTGAACTTCGGATCTACTTGTGCCAACACCACGCAAACTCTTTCCATTTATGACCGAATTACATGCACCCTACCATTTTACCATTCATATAATTGTTTTTGCTTCCGCCCTAAATAGAGGCTCACTGAAGGCAGTGAACCTTGAATTTTTGGCCATGCCCTTTTTTTGCCATGTTCGCAGCGAAACAGATCACATGTTTTTGGCACTGAAAAAGGAAGATTGATTCTTTTGAAATGTAGATATGAAAGAATTGGGATTCTATGATTATCCGTGTATTTTACGTTGTGTTTCATTTATTTTAATAATGGAATCATTGATAGCAAACTTGAGGAATGGCATGTTTGATTCAAAGGATTTTCTCTATCTCTACTACTTAAAAAGAACGAATGTGTTCCCCCTTCTCCCCCAGTTTGGTCGTCCATTCGTCGCCCACCCGCCTGGGCCAGGCATCAACATGGGCCGTCCAACTGGTGGGCCAGCTGAAGCCACCAGAATTCTTGCCATCGCCGGTCGCCCAACCTGACTTTCCGTTCGCGCGAATGAGAGGATGTAGGGTTCTGTCTCCGCTGTCTCCGCCCATCTTCTCTCCCCACCGTCAGGGGACAAGGTCAAGCCGACAACCGGAGAAGCCCACGCCCAAGCACTGGTCGTTCTCCATGGATAGGAGAGCGCCACCACACGCTCCGCGCCGTCTGCGGTTGGATGGGCATTACATGCCTTGCTCCTCTGCAGCTCCGATGGGAGTTCCGCGACGCGTGGTAGGACCCCATAGCCATCAGATCTGGGACGTGGAACCCAGGTCAATTCGAGCCTGCTCCTCACCGCCGGCGAAGTGGAGGAACAGATGACGATCGCCGGGTGCACGAGACTGCACCGTGGCCCATGGGGTGTCGCCAGCCACCCTGCTTACTGCTAGGGGATGCGAGGGACGATCCATACGATGGCCGCACTGGAGGTGAAGGGAACATGTCGAGCCGTCTGGATGAGGTACGTAGCCTGGACTTTAATCAACAGAGGCAATGGCGCTTTCTGTATCGCTGGATGGAATAATGTGGTAATGGGATTGATTATGGTGGCAGCCTGAATTTAGAAACGGAGCTAGCTGTGGTCTTCGCGGAGGGCAGGATTGATAATCACGAGAATTGCAGTCGGTGGTTGTGTGAATAGACAGAAGATGTGCGAGCAGGTTATCGCCAGGTGACCTCTGAATGTGTTCCTATCTCAATACTAGCGTGCAATATTTTTTGGACCTGCATGTGCTAACCTGGCAGCTTCTTTCAGTGATTGTTTGGACTAATTTAATGTTCAGCTTTATTGTAACATTTGTTAATTAGCTTGTTGCTTTGACCTGCTACATGATCTACGTTAAAGTATTCTGTATTAGGGTACAAGGAATTGTTAAGGGGCAGTGCTACCGAGAGTAACCTGTCATCTTACATTTTGTAAACGTTTATTGCATTAATAGATAAATTCATGTTTACCCTCACATGGAGCAGCTTCATTTTTCGTGGCATCTTTTCAAATAGAATCTCTATTATGCCAAGAAGATATTTCATGATGTTGACCTCTAGAACTTGATACCAAATTTTCTATTTCCTTTTTTGCATATATTCTGTAACAGAAATGTGCTCTTTTGAATAATCAATGAGCGAAACATCATTTTGATGGCCTCCACGAAGCTGCTTTTTAGAAAATTTGGGGCAAATAGATGGAAGGCAGCTATATTGTTGGAATTCTGCTTTATGATTTACTGATTTGTTTTGTCTTCGTAATTTACTGATTTCTTTTGTGCAAGTTTAGAAGATAAATTTACTGTTCGCATATCTAGCTCTAGGTTTATTTAGTCGTAGCAACACACGGATGTACTACCGCTTTCTCGCTGAATTTGACACGGAGAAGCTTATATTTTTTTGTCGTAGCAAAAGCTTATAAAGCTTATATTCCTCTTGAGGTTGCTATAGTCTTATGTTTCATCATGCTAATTTGGTACTATTTGGATGCATTGTTCTTCCCAGTCGCAACCCATACTTTTGTCGCCCTTGCTGCATCGTCATGCCAACAAGAGTGAATTTTGTGTGCCTCGGAAATTGCAGATTAATTCACTCTCGTTACCACGTACTGTCACTCAGAGATCATAGCCTTCTACTGTCACTCGAGATGATTGCATTGCAAGCTGATGCTCTAGAATAGGCAGTGTAGAAAGTAGAATGATGTGTGCGTGGAGAACGAGCAGGTCCTGGTGCATTCGTTGTCTTATTTAACGATTGGAGTTTGTGAAATGAAAACTATCCTACCATAAAGACATTTTGAGTACATCATCTCCACATGGAGCGAGCACTGCTGAGTATGCACTAAATAGGTCACGTTGATTAATACTACTGTTGAGTAAGCACTGCTTGGTTACAACATTAAGGACCGCAAACACTATGTTCTTTGAATTTTTTATATGGATTTCTATTACCTGATTACATGTGCAGCTGAGTACACCACGTTCCTTTATTTTTTACTATATGGATCTCTTCCTAGATTATAGTAAAGACTTGCAGACATCATACTATGTGCATGATGAAGTTGAATTGAAGTTGTTTATTGACATGGGCAACTAAGATTAAACAATAGAAATTTTGAGGCATGAGCCATTTTAGATTTGGTCTTATTACTTAAGCCTAAGATCATTACTATATTTTCATGTAGCGTGGCCTAAAGTATCTCATGTATATGGAGTTGCAAGTAAATATTCCTTTTTTTCTAACCGTGCTTGCACATCTACTGATGCCACACAATTAATGCCTGACATTATGACTGAACTTATTCTCTCCCTTGTGAGTATGATTGAAATTTTAATGATCTGGTCTTTCTCCGTGAATAATTAAGTTGATTGATTGACTAGCTTGGACGTGATATAGGACTAACTCAACAAAATCTGATCTTGTGCAAATTGATCACCAACACCATATACAACTCAAAGTTTTTAATCTGAAGTTTTAAACTTTTAGGAGGTAGGTGTCCATAAATACTGAACTGATAAGACTTGCAACATTCCCAGCCAAAAAAATAAGAATGCAGCATATATGCCGTATGTTAATGATTAGTATATTCAAAATTAGTCTGGGTGGTGACATTTTTAGTGATTCAGACAATAGCTTGATATACACGGCTATATTCTAATAAAATATGTGATCGTGGTGGTTCCCCGTCTCTAGCCTTCGGTACAATGTCCATGTATTTGGCATTAGCTACTAGGGGCAAGCTCTTGACATGCATTTTAGTAAAATTCAAATGAGCATACTCTACCGGTTCTCCTTGGTGGATGGATAGTGCCAATGTTACTTGTTAGATATATCAAGGATTTAGTGCAGGTTCATACTTATATTTGTGGTTTGATATGCAATGAAGCATGATCAATTAAATGAAAGTACTGGTATGTATCTCTACTAAGTATCTACTTTGGATGTGTTTGAATAGAATTCTACCATTTACTTCAAAGATCCACGTTCAGAACTTGAGAGGCTCACTTGCTGAGACTAAGTTGGACACTGTTTTTAAGATTAGGTATTGCTTGCACTTGGCACCGTTTATATTCAGCACTGCTACAGAAGGTCACAATTTCTGAATTGCTATGTAAAACCTCCAAACCTTAACTCTACCTTTCAGTAATGTGGTGTAACGAGCCTTTTTTATCCTTTATTCTTGAGAGATGAATTTGTTTTTTTCTCAACTGTTAGAAGAACAACACCCGTGGCTATGTCATACAAGCAAGTTTAATATTTAATTTTCAGTTAATTAACACATCGGCAATTTTCTACAATTCTGCTTTCTGATGGCAAAAGCCTTATGAAGACAAACCAACTTCATTATGTGATTTTTATAAAATCATCTACATAGACATAAAGATATTGTTGTCAGAAATGAATATAGTGTGACTAGCTACAATGGTCATACCATTTCTAATTTGAAAACAGCCAATAAATTTCTAATTTGAAAACAGTCGGACGCTTATTATTCTTCTACATCTTGTGCAGTGAACCTAAATCGACTCAGCCATAAAAGAGAGTGACGACATTCTGAAGATGCTTGTCACCAAGGGTGGGACAGCTGCACAATGTAGAGCAGAATAAGCACCTGGTACCACACAACGAGCAGTTCTAAAGGAGCGGTTCTAAAGATGACTACAGATTGCTTCTCCTTGGAAATGATCATGCATCATACTGATTTGGGTTACATGGACTGCAATCTTAGTGTGCTCTTGATCATCTTCCGGTCGTGACCAAATCTAGAAACCAGTTTAATTTAGGCTTATGCAGAGAACAAAGTAGAGGAAAGCCACCCTTCCTCCTTTTGTACAAGGTTTTTTTTCTTGTTTGTTAATATTTCCCTAATGTGTCTGGTAGCATTTCAAGACATAAATGTACTAATTATAACAAATTCTTCTGAAGTGTGTCAGCTTGTAGTCTGAATGTATGTGTATGTGCTTAGAGACATGATTCAAGCAGGTGGCTATGACTGGATCCATAAGAACTATGAAACGGCAACAATGTTGAATGGAGGAAGTTTGGATAAGTAAGGCTTCTTGAAAGGTTTGGTGGGACACGATGATCACTGAGGAGGAAAGAAGCTGGAGAGAATCAATATTTGACGATATATGAAAGGAAACCAGTGTCGACATGTGAACGGAAATCACATGACGTCAAATTCGGTGCACATTTATGAAATTAGAACAATTGTTTGCAATTGTGTATTTTTTCATTATTCTACAGAGCATGGACACTTAACCCGATTGTGGTACACCATGATATTGTAGGAAATGTCAGGGGTTAAATGCGGTTTTACTCTCTCATTTAGGAGCGTCGCTTTGGGACGAGAAGCGAAGGTGTGCAACTGAATTATTAGGCATGCCAACCTGTTTCTAAGAGGATGCATGCTATCTGGTCTCTTGTAAATTGCCACCAAACTTTGTATATATCTTGGTTGCCAATATATTTGCTTAGCCATTAAGTTAATGTAATCAACACATTTCTATTAGAAGGAAAAATGCCATAAGAGATGTTTGCATTTTAACAATATTTTTGTTCGTCGACATGTATTGTCACCCGTGGCAACGCACGGGCATTTGTACTAGTCAAAGAAAAGGATTGAACCTTCCAAAAAATATTATGAATTTCTTATACTACAACCCTATAGGATTTCTATAATAGGTTAGATCTATTGTTAAATTTCCTTTGTGTCTATGAAAACAATGACATATAGTCAATCTATATAGAAATTTCCTGTGTTTTCCTTGTGGCGCAACAAAATGACTGCAACTAATTCCTGCAATTTTTTTCCTATAGGATTTCACATGCCATGACATATTGTTCCTACTTTTTCCCATTCCTTGCATTTAGAATCCTTTGAATCAAACAAGCCTAGTATCTTTTACAGCTCATATTAGGCGGAACATATCCACGTGATCAAGAATTGATTATTTAAAAAATAAGTGTGTTTTACCTATCAAGATCAACCACTAGAAAAACAATGCATTTCGTGGTTTGCACATTGTTGGGGGCAACGCCCATTTAATCAGTTTGTAATTTAAGCCTAAAAAAATGTTAGCATCAGGTTAAGAGAGAATGTTCAAATATTTTATTTTGTCACCCTCTTGTGCTTGAGTTACATGCACCCTACCATTTTATCCTTCACAAAAGTGGATTGGCTTGCAGCCCTAACTAGTAGTTCAATGAAGGAACTAGATTTTTTTTTCAGGTCATGGGTTTTTTCTATGTTTCTAGCAACACCAGATCACATATTTTGGCAGTGAAAATAAGAAGATTTCCTATTTGGGAACATAGTTCATAAAGAGGTAGTAATTCTTACGAAGGCATGTAAATACCCTCACCAAATTTATGCATAAATGTGATGGTAACATCTTCGTATTATCATGGATCCCTTGTAGTACGTCACAACACACCAATAGGTTTGTTTGTCACATAGATCGACATCTTGAGTAACATGTTCGTCAAACATTGCAAGAAATAGTATGTGGTTTTCTACTAAATGGTAAATTCTAACCTCGGAAAAATACTGGTGGCATCATACTGTCCAAACGCAGTGCAGAATCTTCAAGCTCAAGGCAGGGACATGTCTTCGGTTGGCCTTGTTGTTATAGAATCCTCTATTTAGCAAGCCAATTTTCAATTTTTCTATTTCCTTCATGTTCAGATGTGTTTGTACACATGTTTTATCTAGGGCATGTATGACTTTCCATATCCCTGTAATTTGCACCAATGTGGTTCTAGACTGTATCCGTGCCATAGTTTGTAATGACTCTGAAGTTTAACTGAAAGTGTTATTCGTTTTTAAATAAAATCCACACTCTAACAGTCCCACGATCAAGGCATATAAAGCCACTCTAAAGGCCTTCGATAGGTTTCGGTGAGGGCTCCATGCATGCACAACAAGGTTAGCATGTGCGAGGGGGAGGGGAAAGTGTAGGTCAGCTAGATCATCCAAAAGGCCCGGGAGGTCTCGGAATTCTGGACTTGTGCAATTTTTTCCAGAGCACTCAGCCTTCAATGGCTATCGTATGAATGGAAGATGCCATACAAACCTTGGTGGGTGGTTATGCAACTTTTCAACGCTGCCACTAGGATTACCCTTGGGGGATGGCACAAAGGCCTCCTTTTGGTCCTCCACATGGCTTAATAGACCCCTCCCCCAAATTGCATGCCCCTAATATTTTGGAGGCTTCAAAGTGAAAGAATAGACCACTCTACCATGCTCTTGCCAACCCAAAAAAAATCACCGATCTCTTGATGCATAACCTCTAGGCTGAGCATTTCGCTTCATTAGTTCTCCTCTAGAGTTTGTTGCTCAGATTGTACTTACCCCTCGTGTTCAAGAATACCTTCTCGACATGTCTCCAAATAGAGTTTACTTTGCTAGCTGGTCCTATAGTGTCTGGAAGGAGCAAACACGATTTAAGAAATTGTGCGCTATAGGACTAGACATGATTTAAGCACCATTATGAACCCCGCTTCTTTGTGTGGCTTGCAGTTTAAAATAGGTTTTGAACTTTGGACCACGTATCAATTCATGGACAGCCACATGAGCCACCTACTAGCTTTACAAATGTCAAGCTAAAATGACATGTCACCCCTTTTTGAATGCCGCTATTCTAGGCTTTGTACTATTGTGGCATCATAGTTGTCTTGCCCATCTCTTCTGCAAAATCTGGGCTTTGGGCTGCCAATTGTCTACCACGTGATCGCCGATATGCCGAGTAACTCATCTGGTGAGCTCAAACAGGAAAATTTTGTTTTTGCCACACTAGATTTTAACCATTTTGCTTTTACCACTCTAAATTTTGACATCTTGCTTTTGCCCTATTCTCTCCATTGAGGGGAAAAAGCAAAAGCAAAACAACAACAAAAGGGGCAGAAGGAAAATAAAAAACTTACTATTTTCATTTTGGTTTTTCCCCACCTGGGGCAAAAAATATACATTACTGATGGTGCTGGGACTCCAAGTGCAGAGTGTTTGTGTCAGCAGAGTATTTTCCCCACAACAGTGACTCGAGGGTTTATATCGAACTCTCGGGGAACTGAGCAAAGAGTATTCTCTTCTCTCTTCTTCTAGCAATCCTACAAAGTAAAATAAAAGCCTTGTGTCCCCAACTCCACCGTGTGGTTGTCAAGCACAAGGTTTCGTGTAAGTAAATAAAACACAAGTAAAAATAAAGCGAGTAAAACTAGATAAAATAAAGTAACTAAGTAAAAACTGTAATGGGGCTGATTGTTTTTGGTGTTTTGTATGCAAATAAGTAAAATAAATATTTTTGTATTTTCAAATTAAAATAGTGCAGCAAATAGAAAACAAGATAAAAGCAAGATAGTGGTGTTTATGATAAAAGTGGACCGGGGTTCATGGGTTCGCTTGACTATTCTTTCTTTTAAGTTGTTGTGGACAAATAGTAATTCATCAATGAGATATGAGGATGCAATAATAACATGTGAAAGATACGCATTCATATGGGCATCACGTCCTAACATAGAGATGATGATGAGGACATCCCATCTATTGATACAACCGTTGTACCTACAGCCACACAAATACAAGGTCCAATCACTCGAGCTCGTGCCAAATAACTTAACTATCAGGTACTTTCGTTTCTTGGAACTATTCCTCACATACATGAGATTATGATGCTGCCTAAATCAGATGTGTTTGTTACTCTTAGGAATGATGGACCTAGCATGGATGAGGAGGACAAGCATTGGAGCATGATCACACATGGAGGAGATGGAAACAAACATATGAGGATTGAAGAGGACGTCCCAAGTGGAGATTTCAGAACTTTGAAGCCACCATAATGATGAATGAAGACTTGGAAAAAATATATAAGATTACACTTCATAATTTCATCCATGGCATAATATGGTGCTGCGTCACCTTTAGTTTTGGGCCAGGCCCATGTCATTTTCGCAGGAATTAAGTCAGCCACTTTTTAGAGTCCGTATTTAAGGGGAAAAAGGCCTTCTAGGGTTTGGTTCGGCCACCATGTGCATGGCTGGCCGAAACCCCACCTTTTCCTCCTTTAAATACCCCCATAGCCGTCACGTTTAGACTCAGATTTTGATTAGATTAAAAGTTAGCCATTGTTGCAACTCTCGTGTACTTCTTTTGAGGCCAATGCCCAGAACAAGGCCGACTATTCAGAATCCCACCTTATTCAATAAAGCTTTCATCTATATCCGCAATATTATGATTGCATCATTAGTTCTTACTTGTTCTCGATTTCAGGTAGGAATTAAGACCCTCGCTGGTCAGGCTGATCGTGCATCCGCAAGATCAGTATCTCCCGGAGATTGTCCTAGCGATTGCATTGGCGTACGAGTTTTGCACGTGTAGTCGGATCGTCAAGCACGAACTCCACCAACAAATCGACTAATCCTCGTCTCATCGAAAGATCGGCCACCTTTGCCCTATCAAGTGGTATCAGATTTCAGTTGCTCGCTGAGATTTTACAGTTTTCCTAGTGTAGATTGCATCTGCCATCATACCCATAAACCACGAAAAAGCCAAAAATACTGTTAGGGTTTTAGATCATCGTCCCATAAACCCCTGCCACGTCTTTGCATTTGTTTTTTCAGTTTTGCATAGTTGAATTTGTGTCTGCATCTTCGTGTCGAGTTGCTGGTCTTAGCGTCTCGTTCCTTTAAAGTTTTGAGTTCTTGTCATATTAGTCACGCCGCCGCCGCTCGCACCATACGCAGATCACCGCCACCACTGCCATATACATCACCATATATACTTCCGCCATTACCATCTACACCCACCATATATCCTTCCGCCATTGCCATATACACCCACCAGATCGTTTCCGCCACAGTCATATACATCTGCCATATACCCTGTTTCCTACCGCGACACAGATTCGTGTTGTTTTCTCTGCCGTGACAGAGTCCGAGTAGAATTAGGTTTTATTGTTTTTCCTCCTTAGCTGTTACCTTCTAATTTCGTTCGTGTTGTTCAAAAAAAAAATTCGTGAGATCAGCTTCGGCCGCCGGTAAAGAATCGTGAAGGAGAGCAAAAAAGTCTGGAAACGCCTCCGAAAAAAATTTCTGGCTACATTGGTTTTTCACCTTGGCGATCACTTTTCGCCACTGGCCGTTATAGCAACATTTTTTTGGCGCCTGCGCGCTTTCCGGAGCACTTCCGAAATTTCGACAATTTTTTTTCTGAGGCTATACTGGTTTTAGACCTCGGGGATCAGTTTGAGACACTCGCCATCATAGTGATTTTTCGCATCTCGGGTCGCCACCTCATCGCTGCTAGTAGCTTGTGTGCCGCGCCGGGACCTCGCTTGTGTTCTAGGCTCGCGTCTCTAGCACGGTCTAGCCTAGGACCAGCACAGTACCGTTGTTGAGCATACTTTCAATACTGGATCGTTGTTTTGACAATTGCTGTTTTTGCTACCATGTTAGCCTTCCTACAGCTCCACATATTGTCTCCACGTGCTTGGTGTCGACCCCTGGCAATCGCTTTGGCAATCTTTGGAGACGTTGATTCCTGCTGGTTGCCACATCTCCTTCGTACTGTTTGGTAAAAACTGGTAAGAGCTTCGTATTTTGCCTGACGGGTTACGTGTGAACCACCATATTCCGTAGTTTGTAGGCATATACATTGTTGCTTGTTGCATACTAACCATGACAGGCACAGATTCGGCGACCATTGACTCGGATAAGATGACGAATGCAGAGATGCATGCTCACTTCACCCATCTTTTGGGCGGACATGCACAGGACGTGGACGCGCGCCTTGGTGATGTTGACGCCATCACCTACGCGCTGGACAAGATCGATGGCCTCGAGGAAGCCTTCAACTCCAAGCTCGACGCCAAGTTCCAGGAGTTGTTGACTCGGTTACCGCAGCCTCGCGACAACGTGCGACGCCGCGCACGCCGCGTTCCTCGTGCGGACGTTCCTGCGGGTACCGCTCCTGCTGCAACAGCCGCACCTGAAGCACTTTCTGATGAAGGACGAAGATTATGGAGGGGACGAGGACGAGCGGGTAGATGAGAACGTGCTGGACGGTGACGAAATCGAACAACCTACACCTGGTCGTCCACGACAACTGAACCGCAACGCTCACCCACCTCTACGTCCGGTACGTGATGATGATCATGTTGCTAAACTTAAACTGAATATTCCGCCATTTGAGGGTAGATATAATCCTGATGCATACCTTACTTGGGAATTGGAAGTAGAGCAACAATTTGCATGTTTACGATATCCTGATCATTTGCGTGTTAGTGCTGCTACTTGTGAGTTCACAGATTTTGCATCTATTTGGTGGTCTGAGCATTGTAGAGTACATCATGCTAATATTCCTACTACTTCGGTTGGTTTAAAACTTGCTATGGGTACTTGATTTGTTCCTCCACACTATCAACGTGATTTGCTGAAAAAATTGTCTCGATTAGAACAAGCAAAAAATTCTGTAGAAGACTATTATCAAGAATTACAAACTGGCATGATTCGATGTGGTATTGTAGAGGATAAATGAAGCTATGTTTGCATGTTTCTTTGGTGGTTTGAATAAAGAGATTCAGCATATTTTAGATTATAAGGAGTACAACACTATTACTCGCTTGTTTCATCTTGCTTGCAAAGCTGAACGTGAACTGCAGGATCGTCAACCACCATGGAGAAGAGCTAATATTTTTGCAGGTCGTACATCGTCATGGACCCCACGACAATCAGCGCCACCATCTCATGGGACTGCACCAGCACCTACTACTTCCAAGTACACCGCGCCTGCATCACGAGCGCCACCTGCTGCTACTCCACCACCATCCGCTGGTCCTCCTCGGAGTTCCTCTTCCATGGCCTCCACGGGGAAGACGGGCGACATTCAATGTCGTAAATGCTTGGGATTTGGACACATAGAAAGAGTATGCAGAACCAAGCATGCGATGTTGGTGCGTGAAGATGAAGAATATGATTCTGCAAGTGACTTTGATGAAGATACATTGGCCCTTATTGCTGCACGTGATGGCGGCAATTCGGATTCTGAGAGAGAGATGGAGGTAATGGAAGCTGACACTGCTGATCAGTACAGGAGCTTAGTTGCACAGCATGTGTTGAGCGTGCAATTGAGCAAATCTGAGCATGATCAATATCACAACCTGTTTGCTATAGCTAGTAGAGTAAAAACGAGGATAAACATAAGAGTGAAAATCAGATTGTTGTTGCAGATTTTGTGCCACATAAGACTAATACTAAATCTGATTCGAACCATACTACTGAAATTCGTTTGAAAAATCCTTGTTTGCTTGCTAGCAAATCTGATATTGCTGAACTTGATGTGAACACTACTCAATGATATGCTATTATTTGCAAAGAAGTTCTGTTTTCATTTGAGGATATGCCTCCTTCTTTGCCACCTGCGGTTGCTAACCTTTTGCAGGAATTCATTGATGTGTTCCCACAAGATGTTGCCCCTGGACTACCACCTATTCGTGCCATAGAACACCAGATTGACTTGATTCCAGGAGCTTCACTGCCCAACCGTGCGCCATATCGTACCAGTCCTGAAGAGACCAAAGAGATCCAGCGACAAATTCAGGTTCTACAAGATAAAGGTTACATTCGTGAGTATCTTAGCCCATGTGATGTTCCTATTACTTTGGTACCTTAGAAAGATGGTTCTTCATGCATGTGTACTGATTGTAGAGCTATTAATAATATTACCATTCGATACCATCATCCTATACCTCGTTTAGATGATATGCTTGATGAATTGAGTGGTTCTATTATGTTCTCTAAAGTTGATTTGCGTAGTGGTTATCACCAGATTCGTATGCAATTAGGAGATGAACGGAAAATAGCGTTTAAAACTAAGTTCGGTTTATATGAGTGGTTTGTAATGCCTTTTGGTTTAACTAATGCACCTAGTACTTTCATGAGACTGATAAACGAAGTTTTACGTGCTTTTATTGGATGATTTGTGGTGGTATACTTTGATGATATTCTGATTTATAGCAAATCTTTGGAGAATTATTTGGATCATTTACGTGTTGTTTTCAATGCTTTACGTGATGCACGTTTGTATGGTAATCCTGAGAAGTGCACCTTTTGCACAAATCGAGTTGCATTTCTTGGCTATGTTGTTACAGCGCAGGGAATTGAAGTTGATCCAGCCAAGATTGAGGCAATTGAGAGTTGGCCGCATCCCAAGACAGTCACGCAAGTGAGGAGCTTTCTTGGCCTCGCTGGTTTTTATAGGCGCTTTGTGAAGATTTTGGATCCATTGTTGCACCGCTGAATGAGCTTACAAGGAAGGATGTGCCGTTTGTGTGGGGCGATGCACAACAAGAAGCCTTCATGATACTAAAAGATAAGTTAACACATGCTCCATTACTCCAACTTTCTGATTTCAATAAGACTTTTGAGCTTGAATGTGATGCTAGTGGAATTGTTTTGGGAGGTGTGTTATTACAAGGGGGCAAACCTGTTGCATATTTTAGTGAGAAATTGAGTGGGCCTAGTCTGAACTATTCTACTTATGATAAAGAATTATATACGCTGGTTCGAACATTAGAAACTTGGCAACATTATTTATGGCCTAAAGAATTTGTTATACATTCTGATCATGAATCGTTGAAGCATATTCGTAGTCAAGCTAAGTTGAATCGTCGCCATGCAAAGTGGGTTGAATTTATTGAGTCATTTCCTTATGTTATCAAACACAAAAAGGGTAAAGATAATGTTATTGCTGATGCTTTGTCGCGCCGTTATACTATGCTATCTCAACTTGAATTCAAGATTTTTGGATTAGAAACTATAAAGGAACAATACTTGCATGATGCTGATTTTAAAGAAGTGTTGCTGAATTGTAGAGATGGTAGAACATGGAACAAATTCGTCTTCAATGATGGATTTGTGTTCCGTGCTAACAAACTATGCATCCCAGATAGTTCCATTCGTCTTTTGTTGTTGCAGGAGGCGCATGGAGGAGGATTGATGGGTCACTTTGGTGTCAAGAAGACGGAGGATGTACTTGTTGCACACTTATTTTGGCCACGTATGCATCGAGACGTTGAGAGATTTGTGGAAAGCTGCACTACATGTCAAAAAGCTAAGTCTCGACTTAATTCACATGGTTTATATATGCCTCTTCCTGTTCCTAGTGTACCTTGGGAGGATATTTCTATGGATTTCGTTTTGGGATTGCCTCGTACACAGAAGGGGAGGGATAGTATCTTTGTTGTTGTGGATCGGTTTTCTAAGATGGCACACTTTATTCCATGTTACAAGACTGATGATGCTACACATATTCCTGATTTGTTCTTTTGTGAAATTGTTCGTTTACACGGTGTGCCAAATACTATTATTTCTGATCATGATACTAAGTTTCTTAGCCATTTTTGGAGATGTTTATGGGCTAAGTTGGGGACTAAATTGTTGTTTAGTACTACATGTCATCCCCAAACTGATGGACAAACTGAAGTAGTAAAGAGAACATTGTCTACTATGTTGCGGACTGTTTTGAAGAAGAACTTAAAATTGTGGGAAGAGTGTTTACCTCATATTGAATTTGCTTACAATCGTTCGCTGCATTCTACCACTAAGATGTGCCCTTTTGAGATTGCGTATGGTTTTGTTCCACGTGCACCTATTGATTTATTGCCTTTACCATCTTCGGTGCAAAATGATTTGAATGCTACACAATGTGCTGAATTGATATTAAAATTGCATGAGACTACTAAAGACAACATAGAACGCATGAATGCTAAGTATAAAATTGCTGGGGATAGAGGAAGAAAGCATGTTGTGTTTGATGTTGGTTGATGTCTACGGGTGCTTCTATTCTTGTAGAAAGTGTTGGGCCTCCAAGAGCAGAGGTTTGTAGAACAGCAGCAAGTTTCCCTTAAGTGGATCACCCAAGGTTTATCGAACTCAGGGAGGAAGAGGTCAAAGATATCCCTCTCAAGCAACCCTGCAATCACGATACGAGAAGTCTCTTGTGTCCCCAACACACCTAATACACTTGTCGGATGTATAGGTGCACTAGTTCGGCGAAGAGATAGTGAAATACAAGTGGTATGAATGAATATGAGCAGTAGTAACGGCGCCGAGAAAAGTGCTTGCTGGCGTGCGGTTGATGGTAGTAATATTGCAGGAAGTAAAGATGCAGTAAAACAAGAAACAAGCGATGATTGCGGTATTTGGAAACAAGGCCTAGGGATCATACTTTCACTAGTGGACACTCTCAACATTGATCACATAAATAAATAAGTTCTCTTCCTTTGTGCTACATATACTCTTGTTTGATAATGAACACCATTCGTTGTGTAGGGCTACAAGAGCACCTCAATGCCGGAGTTAACAAGCTCCACATCATTCGACATTCATATTTAAGTAACCTTTAGAGCATAATAGATCTTTGCAATTTAAACCGAGTACTAACATAGCATGCACACTGTCACCATCACACTACGAAGGGGGAATAAATCACATCAATACTAGCATAGTAATAATTAACTCCATAACCTACAAGAGATTATGATCATAACCTACGCCAAGTACTACACGATGCACACACTTGTCACCATTACACCGTGAAGGAGGAATAGACTACTTTAATAACATCACAAGAGTAGCACATAGACTAATAGTGATACAAAACTCATATGAATCTCAATCATGTAAGGCAGCTCATGAGATCATTGTATTGAAGTACATAGGAGAGAGATTAACCACATAGCTACCGGTACAGCCCCGAGCCTCGATGGAGAACTACTCCCTCCTCATGGGAGACGGCAGCGTTGATGAAGATGGCGGTGGTGTCGATGGAGGAGCCTTCCGGGGCACTTCCCCGTCCCGGCGGCGTGCCGGAACGGAGACTCCTGTCCCCCGGATCTTGGCTTCGCGATGGCGGCGGCTCTGGAAGGTTTCTCGTACCGTGGCTTTTTTGTATCGAGGTTTTAGGTCAGGGACCTTTAAATAGGCGAAGAGGCGGAGTCGGAAGGCTGACGAGGCGGTGACACAATAGGTGGTGATACGTCCAAAACGTATCTACTTTCCCGAACACTTTTGCTATTGTTTTGCCTCTAATTTGTGTATTTTGGATGCAACTAACACGGACTAACGCTGTTTTCAGCAGAACTGTTCTGGTGTCTCGTTTTTGTGCAGTAAATCCAACTTTCAGGGAAAAACCTCGGGATTTTGACGAAAGGGCCTATTTTCCCAGAATACTGACGGAGCCAGAAGGACAAGTAAGGTGGAGGCCCGAGGGCCCCACACCATAGGGCGGCGCGGCCCAGGGGGGGCCCGCGCGGCCATGTGGTGTGGCCCCCTCGGCTGGCCTCCGACGCCCTTGATGCGTGTAGTTGACACGTCCGTTGGGAACCCCAAGAGGAAGGTGTGATGCGCACAGCGGCAAGTTTCCCTCAGTAAGAAACCAAGGTTTAATCGAACCAGTAGGAGTCAAGAAGCACGTTGAAGGTTGATGGCGGCGGGATGTAGTGCGGCGCAACACCGGAGATTCCGGCGCCAACGTGGAACCCGCACAACACAACCAAAGTACTTTGCCCCAACGAAACAGTGAGGTTGTCAATCTCACCGGCTTGCTCGTAACAAAGGATTAACCGAATTGTGTGGAAGATGATTGTTTGCGAGAGAAAACAGTAAAAACAAGTATTGCAGACAGATTTGTATTTCAGTATTAAAGAATGGACCGGGGTCCACAGTTCACTAGAGGTGTCTCTCCCATAAGATAAAAGCATGTTGGGTGAACAAATTACAGTCGGGCAATTGACAAATAGAGAGGGCATAACAATGCACATACATGGCATGATAAGTATAGTGAGATTTAATTGGGCATCACGACAAAGTACATAGACCGCCATCCAACTGCATCTATGCCTAAAAAGTCCACCTTCAGGTTATCGTCCGAACCCCTTTCAGTATTAAGTTGCAAAGCAACGAGACAATTGCATTAAGTATGGTGCGTAATGTAATCAACAACTACATCCTCGGACATAGCGCCAATGTTTTATCCCTAGTGGAAACAGCACAACACAACCTTAGAACTTTCATCACATCTGTCCCAGTGTCAATGTAGGCATGAACCCACTATCGAGCATAAATACTCCCTCTTGGAGTTAAAAGCAAAAACTTGGCCGAGCCTCTACTAGTAACGGAGAGCATGCAAGATCATAAACAACACATATGTAATAACTTGATAATTAACATAACATGGTATTCTCTATCCATCGGATCCCGACAAACACAACATAGAGTATTACGGATAGATGATCTTGATCATGTTAGGCAGCTCACAAGATCCAACAATGAAGCACAATGAGGAGAAGACAACCATCTAGCTACCGCTATGGACCCATAGTCCGGGGGTGAACTACTCACTCATCACTCCGGAGGCGACCATGGCGGTGTAGAGTCCTCCGGGAGATGAATCCCCTCTCCGGCAGGGTGCCGGAGGAGATCTCCAGAATCCCCCGAGATGGGATCAGCGGCGGCGGCGTCTCAGTAAGGTTTTCCGTATCGTGGTTTTTCGCATCAGGGGTTTCGCGACGGAGGCTTTAAGTAGGCGGAAGGGCAGAGTCGGGGGCCTACGAGGGGCCCACACCATAGGGCGGCGCGGCCCCCTTGGCCGCGCCGCCATGTGGTGTCGCCACCTCGTGGCCCCACTTCGTATGCTCTTCGGTCTTCTGGAAGGTTCATGGCAAAATAGGCCCCTGGGTCTTCGTTTCGTCCAATTCCGAGAATATTTCGTTACTAGGATTTCTGAAACCAAAAACAGCAGAAAACAGGAACCGGCACTTCGGCATCTTGTTAATAGGTTAGTTCCGGAAAATGCACGAATATGACATAAAGTGTGCATAAAACATGTAGGTATCATCAATAATATGGCATAGAACATAAGAAATTATCGATACGTCGGAGACGTATCAAGCATCCCCAAGCTTAGTTACTGCTCGTCCCGAGCGAGTAAAACGATAACAAAGATAATTTCTGAAGTGATATGCCATCATAACCTTGATCATACTATTTGTAAACATATGTAGTGAATGCAGCGATCAAAACAATGGTAATGACATGAGTAAACAAGTGAATCATAAAGCAAAGACTTTTCATGAATAGTACTTCAAGAAAAGTATTAATAAGTCTTGCATAAGAGTTAACTCATAAAGCAATAAATCAAAGTAAAGGCATTGAAGCAACACAAAGGAAGATTAAGTTTCAGCGGTTGCTTTCAACTTGTAACATGTATATCTCATGGATAATTGTCAACATAGAGTAATATAACAAGTACAATATGCAAGTATGTAGGAATCAATGCACAGTTCACACAAGTGTTTGCTTCTTGAGGTGGAGAGAGATAGGTGAACTGACTCAACATAAAAGTAAAAAGAATGGTCCTTCAAAGAGGAAAGCATCGATTGCTATATTTGTGCTAGAGCTTTTATTTTGAAAACATGAAACAATTTTGTCAACGGTAGTAATAAAGCATATGAGTTATGTACATTATATCTTACAAGTTGCAAGCCTCATGCATAGTATACTAATAGTGCCCGCACCTTGTCCTAATTAACCTGGACTACCGGATCTTTGCAATGCACATATTTTAACCAAGTGTCACAATGGGGTACCTCCATGCCGCCTGTACAAAGGTCTAAGGAGAAAGCTCGCATTTTGGATTTCTCGCTTTTGATTATTCTCAACTTAGACATCCATACCGGGACAACATGGACAACGAGATAATGGACTCCTCTTTAATGCATAAGCATGTGGCAACAATTATTATTCTCATATGAGATTGAGGATATATGTCCAAGACTCGAAACTTCCACCATGAATCATGGCTTTAGTTAGCGGCCCAAAGTTCTTCTCTAACAATATGCATGCTCCAACCATTAAGGTGGTAGATCTCTCTTACTTCGGACAAGACGGACATGCATAGCAACTCACATGATATTCAACAAAGAATAGTTGATGGCGTCCCCGAAACATGGTTATCGCACAACAAGCAACTTAATAAGAGATAAAGTGCATAAGTACATATTCAATACCACAATAGTTTTTAAGCTATTTGTCCCATGAGCTATATATTGCAAAGGTGAATGATGGAATTTTAAAGGTAGCACTCAAGCAATTTACTTTGGAATGGCGGATAAATACCATGTAGTAGGTAGGTATGGTGGACACAAATGGCATAGTGGTTGGCTCAAGTATTTTGGATGCATGAGAAGTATTCCCTCTTGATACAAGGTTTAGGCTAGCAAGGTTATTTGAAACAAACACAAGGATGAACGGTACAGCAAAACTCACATAAAAGACATATTGTAAACATTATAAGACTCCATACCGTCTTCCTTGTTGTTCAAAACTCAATACTAGATGTTATCTAGACTCTAGAGAAACTAAATATGCAAACCAAATTAGCAAGCTCTAAGTGTTTCTTCATTAATGGGTGCAAAGTATATGATGCAAGAGCTTAAACATGAGCACAACAATTTCCAAGTATCAAATTATCCAAGACATTTTAGAGTTACTACATGTAGCATTTTCCAATTCCAACCATATACCAATTTAACGAAGAAGAAACTTCGCCATGAATACTATGAGTAGAGCCTAAGGACATATTTGTCCATATGCTACAGCGGAGCATGTCTCTCTCCATAA
>NC_061508.1:189170816-189191181 GCF_022539505.1 Lolium rigidum
TGCCGATTGTGGGCAATCGGCTCATTCTGAATCCCGGCGAGTGTACGAAGAAGGGGCAGTCCCAATGCTGGCGTTGTCGTCTTGCTCCCTTGATGCTTCCGTGGCATAGCGCTCGTGCTCCTCCTCATCGTGATCCTGCCGACGATATCTTACGGCTTCTCTAGCCAAACGATCTTCTCTATCACCGTAATTGGGTCGCCGGCGTTGATCATACTGACTAACATATTTGTTGAGGAGGTGATCAGAGAGGGGTCGCTGATATCTTATATTCTTCACCTCTCCCTCTGTGACATAGCGCTTGCCATCATGACGGAGCCGATCGCGTGGAGCGGCCTCTTCCGTATCCCTTGCTTTGTGAGAGCGGTGCCCTCATCTCCATCTTTGCCGGAGTGGTTTCCGGGTCCTACCATGTTGATGCTTTGAACGAGGGACCTGGCTGGCAACCTTCGGGGTAGATGATTTCTACCATGTTAACGGCGGGGAAGGGTTGGGTGTCGACCTTCATGGCGTGCTTGGTTGAAAATTAGCCGCCCCTTCTCTATCGCCGCTTGGATGTGCTGACGCCACACCCGGCAGTCGTTGGTGGCATGGGAAAGCGAGTTGTGGAATTTGCAATACGGCTTTCCATTTAGCTCTTTCGCCGTGGGGAACTTGAGACCTTCGGGAATCGTCAAGCTTGTTTCTCCTTGAGCGGGAGGTCGAAGATTTGTTCGGTCTTGGTTACGTCAAAATCAAATCCCACAGGCGGCCACTGGTGGCTTTACCCATTTGCGAGGCCACGGGGTTCCCCACGAGTCCACTCGGCCCTTTGCTATCTCTTGGCCTCCCGCGGGCACTTCATCCTCTTCAGTATCGACCATAACTATTGCACGTTTGAACTTGTCTTGGTACGAGGTCGGGGTGGCGCTGTTCATATGCTGATAGTTTCGAACCATGTGCGCCGGCGAGGATAATCTGCTTGGGAGGCCATGTCCTTGAGCTGTGTTGCAAGGCACTGCTATTGCCAACTCGGCTTGCTTCCTTTTCGGTTATACGAACCGAATAACATCGGTTCCTAAGATTCTGAAGCGCTGGATGTATTCTGTCACCGTTTCCCCGCGCTTCGACGTAGTTGTGCTAGATCGGCAATGCCGGACTCGGAAGCTTCGAATGGTATTGCATATGGAGCTGTTCTTCCAATTGCTTCCAAGGCTCGGATGGAGTTCGGCGGCGAGAGAGGTGTACCACCCAAAAGCCGATCCCGTGAGGAGCTGACGAAAAGAGCCTCACGCGTAGGCTGATCCGACACGAAGCCGGTCCTAGTTGAGCCAAATATCGGGCTGACGTGCTCGATGGAGGCTGGAGCCATCGATCCATCGAATTTGGAGAAGTCGGGGAGCCGATATTTAGGTGGCGGCGGGATCATCTCGTAATCGTCGGGGTACGGCTTGGAATAGCCGACTGCCCTTCTTTTCGGCATCATGCCGAGCTGGTCTCTCGGTATGGTGCGATCGATCATTGTCGCTGGCCGTAGGAGTTGTACTGCGAAGATTTGCCGGGGTGGCGTGCTTGGCCTGCCATGTTTGCTTTTCCGGCTACGAGCCAGTCTGCGGGAGCTGGGCTCGGGAGTTTCGTCGGTGTGGCGTATTTAGTTAGCCACGTACTGCTCGTGTCGTCGATGTTCCTCCTGTCTTCGCCGGAGTCCCCGATGTTGTGGCCTGGTTTGTGAGTGCCCGGTCACCACAATCCGGCACATACATGCACGCGTATCCATGAGGGATCTCCTTAGGCGCCTCCATTAAGAAGCGGTAGTCATCGGGGTCGCCACCAATTCGTCAGACGAGGAATGCCGGTGTAGTCGGCACTTCGAGCTGAGTGCTTGCCAACGCAAACGGCAGCGGTGGACGGGGCCTGGAAAGGCAACTCTCCTTGATGAGTCCCGAGAGCTGGTCACGACGGCGAGTGCGGTGGCTCATGATCTCCTGGATCACGCGCGGAGCGACACGCTCCGGCACGTTGACCAAGTTCTCGGAGTGGCGGTGTAGCGAGTGAGCCACCGGGTAGTTGATCTCCTGCGCGGACCCACGGTGCGTTCCTCCGACGGGGAAGAGAGGTCTATCCCATCGAGTGCACCTTCGGGTGAGAACCCCTTCCATCGATGCCACCGAACGGGTTCTGCGAAAAGAGCCGACGAGGTCGGCTTCGAGGGTAGCCTTGATCTCGTTGTATTGCTTCTTGAGGTCGTCGGGCGGATCCTCGTAGGTGAGCGGCGTGCCGTCCGCCATCTCGGATGCAGATGGCGATGTGGTTGATGCGAGACGATAGTCCCACCGGGCGTGCCGAGAATGTGTTGACTGCCAAAACCCACCGGCGGGCAGCGGCCTTGTCAACACTCTGTAGAGCGGGGGAGCCTAGAGCTGCGGCTGGCTGAGACCCCTCCGAGCGACGGCCCGCAATGCTCTTCTGGTCACACGCGGCGTTGCGAAGTGCAGGGCGTGCCACCGACCTATACCTGGTCGGGAAGGTGATGAGGTTGCCTCGCTTAGTTTCTGCGGGGCATACATGTAAACATTAAATACGAGCCTCGATCGGCTCTCGGGTTATCTGTGAATCGGCTCAAAGAGCCGATCCACCCATGATCCGTACGGGGTGCACGAATACTTGGCGGTCTGCTTGATCAAGATAAAGCTAATGAGATCTACGACGATTTAGGGTTTTCACCGCATAACCGGATCATCCTACTCCAGAGTTGGGCCTTGCGGCCACGCACGGTGCTCGTAAGCCGATCCTAAACAAGGCCGAGAAAACCAACATGAAGTTGATTCTAGGAACATCCCGTTTAGGACTTGCGAACGCCACCCTACGTGCCCTTGGATCCTCCCCCATTGTAAGGCCAAACTATTGCGGATATTAAACTAATCCTTGTAGAACAAGGAGCAATCGTAACGGATCAGATCTACTAAATAATGATCAAGCGGGGTGCCGCCCCCACACCGAGATAGGCGTGAGGGCGGCTAGATATGCAAGGGTTGCACTACGTAAGCATGCTTAAACGAAGAACAATGCTAACCCTAACACATCTAATGATAACTACGTTGCTCGCCATCAAAAGCGCTTCAGTACGAGCAACGCATGAACAACGTGGGGCTTGTGCTGCCTAGATCGCAAGATGCGATCTAGGCAGCATGTCGCTTCACTGATAGAAACCCTCGAGACGAAGGAGTTGGCGATGCGCCGAGATTGGTTTGTTTTTGGGGTTGAACGTGAGTTGTTGTTTATTCCATAAACCCTAGGTACATATTTATAGTCCAGGGGACTTTCTAATGTGGGCATGCACTAAACCGTGCACGACTAAGATTCTATCTCTAAACTAAAATAGGTCTAATATGTTACAGATACACGGGCAATTAAGCCCAACAGGCCGATTCATATAATTCTCCACGTATATTTCCTTAAGCCCATCTTGACTGCGGCCCACCTCTGACTCGGTCAAATCTTGGTGATAACACTACTTAAAGCCTCCGTCGCGAAACCCCTGATGCGAAAAACCACGATACGGAAAACCTTACTGAGACGCCGCCGCCGCCAATCCCATCTCGGGGGATTCTGGAGATCTCCTCCGGCACCCTGCCGGAGAGGGATTCATCTCCCGGAGGACTCTACACCGCCATGGTCGCCTCCGGAGTGATCAGTGAGTAGTTCACCCCTGGACTATGGGTCCATAGCGGTAGCTAGATGGTTGTCTTCTCCTCATTGTGCTTCATTGTTGGATCTTGTGAGCTGCCTAACATGATCAAGATCATCTATACGTAATACTCTATGTTGTGTTTGTCGGGATCCGATGGATAGAGAATACCATGTTATGTTAATTATCAAGTTATTGCATATGTGTTGTTTATGATCTTGCATGCTCTCCGTTATTAGTAGAGGCTCCGGCCAAGTTGATGCTAGTAACTCCAAGAGGGAGTATTTATGCTCGATAGTGGGTTCATGCCTGCATTGACACCTGGGACAGTGACGAGAAAGTTCTAAGGTTGTGTTGTGCTTGTTGCCACTAGGGATAAAACATTGATGCTATGTCCGAGGATGTAGTTATTGATTACATTATGCACCATACTTAATGCAATTGTCATGTTGCAACTTAATACTTGGAGGGGTTCGGACGATAACTTTGAAGGTGGACTTTTTAGGCATAGATGCAGTTGGATGGCTGTCTATGTACTTTGTCGTAATGCCCAATTAAATCTCACTATACTTATCATGACATGTATGTGCATTGTTATGCCCTCTCTATTTGTCAATTGCCCGACTGTAATTTGTTCACCCAACATGCTTTTATCTTATGGGAGAGACACCTCTAGTGAACTGTGGACCCCGGTCCATTCTTTTAATACTTGAAATACAAATCTGCTGCAATACTTGTTTTTACTTGTTTTCTCTGCAAACAATCATCTTCCACACAATTCGATTAATCCTTTGTTACAGCAAGCCGGTGAGATTGACAACCTCACTTGTTTCGTTGGGGCAAAGTACTTTGGTTGTGTTGTGCGGGTTCCACGTCGGCGCCGGAATCCCTGGTGTTGCGCCGCACTACATCCCGCCGCCATCAACCTTCAACGTGCTTCTTGGCTCCTCCTGGTTCGATAAACCTTGGTTTCTTTCTGAGGGAAAACTTGCTGCTGTGCGCATCATACCTTCCTCTTGGGGTTCCCCAACGAACGTGTGAAATACACGCCATCAATTCCCCTCTCCGGCAGGGTGCCGGAGGCGATCTCCTGAATCCCCCGAGATGGGATTAGCGGCGGCGTCTCTGGAAGGTTTTCCGTATCGTGGCTCTCGGTACTGGGGGTTTCGCGACGGAGGCTTTAAGTAGGCGGAAGGGCGGAGTCGGGAGAGTCACGAGGGCCCCACACGCTAGGGCCGCGCGGGCCCCCTCTAGGCCGCGCCGCCCTAGTGTGGCGGCGCCCCGTGGCCCCACTTCGTCTCCCCTCCGGTCTTCCGGAAGCTTCGTGGAAAAATAGGCCCACGGGCGTTGATTTCGTCTAATTCCGAGAATATTTCCTTACTAGGATTTACTGAAACCAAAAACAGCGAGAAAACGGCAAGCTGGCTCTTCGACATCTCGTCAATAGGTTAGTGCCGGAAAATGCATAAATATGACATATAATGTGTATAAAACATGTGAGTATCATCATAAAAGTAGCATGGAACATAAGAAATTATAGATACGTTTGGGACGTATCAAGCATCCCCAAGCTTAGTTCCTACTCGCCCTCGAGTAGGTAAACGATAACAAAGATAATTTCTGAAGTGACATGCTATCATAATCTTGATCATACTATTGTAAGCATATGAGATGAATGCAGCGATTCGAAGCAATGATGAAGATAATGAGTAAACAATTGAATCATATAACAAAGACTTTTCATGAATAATACTTTCAAGACAAGCATCAATAAGGCTTGCATAAGAGTTACTCATAAAGCAATAAATTGAAAGTAAAAGCATTGAAGCAACACAAAGGAAGATAAAGTTTCAGCGGTTGCTTTCAACTTCAACATGTATATCTCATGGATAATGGTCAACACAAAGCAATATAACAAGTGCAATAAGTAAACATGTAAGAATCAATGCACACAGTTGATATAAGTGTTTGCTTCTAAGATAGAAAGAATAGGCAAACTGACTCAACAATAAAGTAAAACATAGGCCCTTCGCAGAGGGAAGCATTGATTACTATATTTGTGCTAGAGCTTTTCATTTTGAAAACAAGAAACAATTTTGTCAACGGTAGTAATAAAGCATATGAGTTATGTATAAGACATCTTATAAGTTGCAAGCCTCATGCATAGTATACTGATAGTGCTCGCACCTTGTCCTAGTTAGCTTGGGTTAACACTGATTATCATTGCAAAGCATATGTTTCAACCAAGTGTCACAAAGGGGTACCTCTATGCCGCCTATACAAATGTCTAAGGAGAAAGCTCGCATTGGATTTCTCGCTTTTGATTATTCTCAACTTAGACATCCATACCGGGACAACATAGACAATAGATAATGGACTCCTCTTTAATGCATAAGCATTCAACAACAGATTATTATTCTCATAAGAGATTGAGGATTAGCTGTCCACCTTGAAACTTCCACCATGAATCATGACTTTAGTTAGCGCCCCAATGTTCTTCTCTAACGGTATGCATACTCAAACCATTTGATTGTGAAAACCGCCCTTACTTCGAGACAAGACGAACATGCATAGCAACTCACATGATATTCAACAAAGGTAAAAGAGTTGATGGCGTCCCCGAGAAAACATGGTTACCGCTCAACAAGCAACTTACTAAGAAATAAGACACATAAGTACATATTCTTCACCACGATAGTTTTTAAGCTATTTTATCCCATGAGCTATATATTGCAAAGGTAAAGAATAGAAATTTTAAAGGTAGCACTCAAGTAATTTACTTTGGAATGGCGGAGAAATACCATGTAGTAGGTAGGTATGGTGGACACAAATGGCATGGTTATTGGCTCAAGGATTTGGATGCACGAGAAGAATTCCTCTCAATACAAGGCTAGGCTAGCAAGGTTGTTTGAAGCAAACTCAAGTATAAAATGTGCAGCAAAGCTCACATATGAACATATTGTAGCTATTATAAGACTTTACATTGTCTCCTTGTTGTTCAAACACCTCAACCAGAAAATATCTAGACTCTAGAGATCAATCATGCAAACCAAATTTTAACAAACTCTATGTAGTTATTCATTAATGAGTACAAGGTACATGATGCAAGAGCTTAAACAATATCTATATGAGCACAACAATTGCCAAGTATCACATTATTCAAGACATTAAACCATTTACCACATGCGGCATTTTCTGTTTCCAACCATATAACAATGAATGAAATAGTTCAAATTTCACAATGAACATTAAAGATGAAGCTAAGAACACATGCGTTCATACGAAACAGCGGAGCGTGTCTCTCTCCCAAAAAAAGAATGCTAGGATCCGATTTATTCAAACAAAAACAAAAATAAAAACAAACAGACGCTCCAAGTAAAGCACATAAGATGTGACGGAATAAAAATATAGTTTCACTAGAGGAACTCGATAAGTTGTCGATGAAGAAGGGATGCCTTGGGCATCCCCAAGCTTAGACGCTTGAGTCTTCTTAAAATATGCAGGGATGAACCACGGGGCATCCCCAAGCTTTGACTTTTCACTCTTCTTGATCATATTGTATCATCCTCCTCTCTTGACCCTTGAAAACTTCCTCCACACCAAACTCGAAACAAACTCATTAGAGGGTCAGTGCATAATTCATATATTCAGAGGTGACATAATCATTCTTAACACTTCTGGACATTGCACATAGCTACTGAAAGTTAATGGAACAAAGAAATCCATCTAATATAGCAAAACAGGCAATGCGAAATAAAAGGCAGAATCTGTCAAAACAGAACAGTTCGTAAAGACGAATTTTAAAGTGGCACCAGACTTGCTCAGATGAAAATGCCCAAATTGAATGAAAGTTGCGTACATATCTGAGGATCACGCACGTAAATTAGCAGATTTTTTTGATTTTTCTACAGGGACTACTGTCCAATTCGTGACAGCAAGAAATCTGTTCCTGCGCAGTAATCCAAATCTAGTATTGGCTTTACTATCAAAGACTTTACTTGGCACAACAATGCAATAAAATAAAGATAAGGAGAGGTTGCTACAGTAGTAAACAACTTCCAAGACTCAAATATAAAATAAAGTGCAGAAGTAAAATAATGGGTTGTCTCCCATAAGCGCTTTTCTTTAACGCCTTTCAGCTAGGCGCAGAAAGTGTGTATCAAGTATTATCAAGAGACGAAGCATCAACATCATAATTTGTTCTAATAATAGAATAATAAGGTAACTTCATTCTCTTTCTAGGGAAGTGTTCCATACCTTTCTTGAGAGGAAATTGATATTTAATATTACCTTCCTTCATATCAATGGTAGCACCAACAGTTCGAAGAAAAGGTCTTCCCAATATAATGGGAAAAGATGCATTGCATTCAATATCCAAGACAACAAAATCAACGGGGACAAGGTTATTGTTAACCATAATACGAACATTATCAATCCTCCCCAAAGGTTTCTTTATAGCATTATCAACAAGATTAACATCCAAATAACAATTCTTCAATGGTGGCAAGTCAAGCATATCATAAATTTTCTTAGGCATAACAGAAATACTTGCACCAAGATCACATAAAGCATTACAATCAAAATCATTGACCCTCATATTAATGATAGGCTCCCAACCATCTTCTAACTTTCTAGGAATAGAAGTTTCAAGTTTTAGTTTCTCCTCTCTAGCTTTTATGAGAGCATTTGTAATATGTTTTGTAAAGGCCAAATTTATAGCACTAGCGTTGGGACTTTTAGCAAGCTTATGTAAGAACTTTATAACTTCAGAGATGTGACAATCATCAAAGTCTAAACCATTATGATCTACAGAAATGGGAGCATTGTCCCCAATATTTTGAAAAATTTCAGCAGTTTTATCAATTTCAGCAGTTTTAGCAGTTTCAGGCAATTTTGCACGCTTTGCACTAGGAGTAGTAACATTGCCAACACCAATTATTTTATCATTGATAGTAGGAGGTGTAGCAACATGTGAATCATTATAATTACTAGTGGTGGTAATAGTCCAAACTTTAGCTACATTATTCTCTTTAGCTAGTTTTTCATTTTCTTCTCTTTCCCACCTAGCATGCAATTCAGCCATCAATCTAATATTTTCATTAATTCGAACTTGGATGGCATTTGCTGTAGTAACAATCTTATTATCAATATCCTTATTAGGCATGACTTTCAATTTTAAAAGATCAACATCAGAGGCAAGACTATCAACCTTAGAAGCGAGAATATCAATTTTATCGAGCTTTTCCTCAACAAATTTGTTAAAAGCAGTTTGTGTACTAATAAATTCTTTAAGCATGGCTTCAAGACCAGGGGGTACACTCCTATTATTGTTGTAAGAATTCCCATAAGAATTACCATAACTATTACCATTAGCAGAAGGATATGGCCTATAGTTGTTACCGGAATTGTTCCTATAAGCATTGTTGTTGAAATTATTATTTTTAATGAAATTCACATCAACATGTTCTTCTTGGGCAACCAATGAAGCTAAAGGAACATTATTAGGATCAACATTAGATCTACCATTCACAAGCATAGACATAATAACATCAATCTTATCACTCAGGGAGGAGGTTTCTTCAACGAAATTTACCTTCTTACCTTGTGGAGCTCTTTCCGTGTGCCATCAGAGTAATTTGTCATCATATCATCAAGAAGCTTTGTTGCCGCCCCCAAAGTGATGGACATAAAGGTACCTCTAGCAGCTGAATCCAATAGGTTCCGCGAAGAAAAATTCAATCCTGCATAAAAGGTTTGGATGATCATCCAAGTAGTCAGTCCATGGGTTGGGCAATTCTTTACCGAAGATTTCATTCTCTCCCATGCTTGAGCAACATGTTCATTATCTAATTGCTTGAAATTCATTATGCTACTTCTCAAAGATATAATTTTAGCGGGAGGATAATATCTACCAATAAAAGCATCCTTACATTTAGTCGAAGAATCAATACTATTTCTAGGCAGAGATAGCAACCAATCTTTAGCTCTTCCTCTTAAGGAGAAAGGAAACAATTTTAATTTTATAATGTCACCATCTACATCCTTATACTTTTGCATTTCACATAGTTCAACAAAATTATTAAGATGGGCAGCAGCATCATCGGAACTAACACCGAGAAAATTGCTCTCTCATAACAAGATTCGATAAAGCGAGGTTTAATTTCAAAGAATTCTGCTGTAGTAGCGAGGTGGAGCAATAGGTGTGCATAGGAAATCATTATTATTTGTTCTAGTGAAGTCACACAACTTAGTATTCTCAACAGTACCCATTTTAGCAGTAGTAAATAAAGCAAACTAAATAAAGTAAATGCAAGTAACTAATTTTTTTCTGTTTTTGATATAGAGAACAAGACAGTAAATAAAGTAAAACTAGCAACTAATTTTTTTGTGTTTTGTTTAAGTGCAGCAAACAAAGTAGTAAATAAAATAAAGCAAGACAAAAACGAAGTAAAGAGATTGGAAGTGGAAGACTCCCCTTGCAGCGTGTCTTGATCTCCCCGGCAACGGCGCCAGAAAACAGTCTTGATGCGCGTAGATGACACGTCCATTGGGAACCCCAAGAGGAAGGTGTGATGCGCACGGCGGCAAGTTTTCCCTCGGTAAGAAACCAAGGTTATCGAACCGGTAGGAGCCAAGAAGCACGTTGAAGGTTGTTGGTGGCGGAGTGTAGTGCGGCGCAACACCGGGGATTCCGGCGCCAACGTGGAACCTGCACAACACAATCACAGAACTTTGCCCCAACGTAACGGTGAGGTTGTCAATCTCACCGGCTTGCTTGTAAACAAAGGATTAGATGTATAGTGTGGATGATGATGGTTGTTTGCGAAGAACGGTAAAGAACAATTGCGGTAGTTTGTATTTCAGATGTAAAGAATAGGACCGGGGTCCACAGTTCACTAGCGGTGTCTCTCCCATAAGATAGCAGATGTTGGGTGAACAAATTACGGTTGGGCAATTGACAAATAAAGAAGGCATAACAATGCACATACATATATCATGATGAGTACTATGAGATTTAATCGGGGCATTACGACAAAGTACATAGACCGCTATCCGGCATGCATCTATGCCTAAAAAGTCCACCTTCGAGGTTATCATCCGAACCCCCTCCGGTATTAAGTTGTAAACAACGGACAATTGCATTAAGTATGGTGCGTAATGTAATCAACACAAATATCCTTAGACAAAGCATCGATGTTTTATCCCTAGTGGCAACGACACATCCACAACCTTAGAACTTTACATCACTTGTCCCAGATTTAATGGAGGCATGAACCCACTATCGAGCATAAATACTCCCTCTTGGAGTCACAAGTATCAACTTGGCCAGAGCCTCTACTAGCAACGGAGAGCATGGAAGAACATAAATAACATATACGATAGATTGATAATCAACTTGACATAGTATTCAATATTCATCGGATCCCAACAAACACAACATGAAGGATTACAAATAGATGATCTTGATCATGATAGGCAGCTCACAAGATCTAACATGATAGCACAATGGGGAGAAGACGACCATCTAGCTACTGCTATGGACCCATAGTCTAGGGGTGGACTACTCACACATCGATCCGGAGGCGATCATGGCGATGAAGAGACCTCCGGGAGATGATTCCCCTCTCCGGCGGGGTGCCGGAGGCGATCTCTCGAATCCCCGAGATGGGATTGGCGGCGGCGGCGTCTCTGGAAGGTTTTCCGTATCGTGGTTCTCGGTACTAGGGGTTTCGCGACGGAGGCTTTAAGTAGGCGGAAGGGCGGAGTCGGGAGAGTCACGGGGGCCCCACACGCTAGGGCCGCGCGGGCCCCCTCTAGGCCGCGCCGCCCTAGTGTGGCGGCGCCCCGTGGCCCCACTTCGTCTCCCGTCCGGTCTTACGGAAGCTTCGTGGAAAAATAGGCCCACGGGCGTTGATTTCGTCCAATTCCGAGAATATTTCCTTACTAGGATTTCTGAAACCAAAAACAGCGAGAAAACGACAGCTGGCTCTTCGGCATCTCGTCAATAGGTTAGTGCCGGAAAATGCATAAATATGACATATAATGTGTATAAAACATGTGAGTATCATCATAAAAGTAGCATGGAACATAAGAAATTATAGATACGTTTGGGACGTATCAGCCGCCAACTCAAGTTCCACTTTCTGTCTTTCACAAGCCAACTCTGCTTGGGCAACCTCCCTGGCTTGGATCAAGGATATCAGGGAGCGAGGCGAGCCCGCAGTGGAGTAAACACAATACAGCTGTCCTGGGCCACTTTGAGGAGGTGGGAAGGAGAAGAAGCAGAAAGAACGGTAAAGGCCGAGGAATCGTTGTTACCTTTGAGGGGTTTCTTTGGCGCGGCCTTGTCGTGCGAGGTCGGTGTTGCTTTGGCGGTGGCGTCCTTAGCGATGGTGCGCTGGATTGCCCTTTCCAGGACAGGAGTATCCGTGGCACCCTTGCCACGAGCACTCTTGCGGAAGGCTTCCGCCGACAAGGCCTTGCTGCGAGGCGCGCGCGCCACCGATGCTCCCAGCGCCAACACCGACAAAACTTGGAGTAGAGGGACGGAGCTTGTGGCGATGGCTGGGCGGATAGCAGGGGCATGATGCAGGCCTAGCGAGACAGGTGGCTCGGCGTCGGCTTCGGCTTCATCCTCAAATTGGATTTGAGTAGCGATCAGGTCTTCATTGACTTGGCGACGAGCTAGACGGTCAAAGTTGCTCTTGCTTCTGCATTCGCGTGCCCTTGAAACAATCTCTGCGAGCACTGGGCTGCGGGAGCCAGGGGTGGGAGCTTCATCCTAGATAGGATATGTTGAGGATAGACCTTGGATGGCCGGACCCACCGGCGACACCGTGTTGATGGATGGTGAGAACGTAGGGTGGTCGTTGTCTGAAACTTCGGAGGGCGTCTGGGAAGGGCGACATGCAGGCTTCAGGAGCGTGGAGGCAGGTGAGGAAGGCGAGGGGAGCGCCCCCGGGGCCGCTACGCCTGAGAGTTTGGAGGGAGGTGGCGATCCAAGGAGCGAGGCATGTAGGTTCTGTGGAGGGGAGGGAGGACCGTAGGTCTCTGCCAATGGCTCAGGAAGCACCGCCACTGATTTGCGAGTGTGGCCCCCAGCGCCCCCTGCTGGTGCCGAGGCGGGAGAGCGCTCCCTGGACGAGTGACGGCCACGACGCCCGTCCCAGCGATCTTCCTCAGTTTCCTCGAAATCTTCATCGCGGTCGTCTTCATGCGGGTCAGAAGGAGGTCTTGGAGGGGGTGGTGAAGGAGAGGGGCCCAAAGAATGCAGCTCAGGTTCCAGAGGGTTCTCGAAGCCTTCCATGTTGACGAAGATAGTTACTGACTTCAACAACTGCAGCGGCTGGCGACATCCGAACAACACCCGCACCGGGCCTGTGGATAGCGCAAGCGAGTCCATGTCCACAGCCACCGGGCGGCCCACCTCCCGCGTGGTTAAGAGCAGACGGTCGACGTGACGGAGGGCAGGAGGCATGTCATAGAGCTTGAACCAGATTTCGGCAAAGTCGTTCCTTAGCAGTAGGATCACCAACTGGAATAGAGACCACAACTTTAAGCTTGCTGGCAGGGAGAGTGAGGCTGCCCCCGCGGCACGCCATTCGGAGGCTTTCTTTGGAGGGGAAAGTGACGACAAACACGCTATCCTTAATATTTCTAACCTGCCAGTTCCAGGTTTCATCCACAAGATCCTTGAACTCATCTTCCACATCCTTCGCCGAGAGCCCACCAGAGGACAGCGCCACCACCGCTGCATTGGTCTCAGGACGTTGCACTTCTTCCTCAACGACATCGCAGCAGAAGAAGCCTTGCTGGTTTCCCCCAAAACCAGCCCAAAAGGGATCGGGAGTGCGGTTGAAGAGCGCACACATGGCAGATAGGTGGCCGATTTTCTTGCAATTCACGCATAAGGGTTCTGCAGTGCACTCTGCTTAGACATGACCTTGCTTGCCACAGTTGTAGCAAGTAATGTTGGAAGCTTCAGCAACAGTGGTCGCCGGGCCCCCTTGGTCCGACGAGCTTGAGCCCGGCAGCACCGTGGCCACCCCTTGTGGCGCAGGCTGTTGACGGAAAGAGCGAATTTCTCCAGCTCGACCTTGACCACGGCCCCGAGGACCTGGCGTAGGGGGAGGAGGAGGGAGCGGGTGACACACGTCGGACCGAGAGCGTTCACCGTCGTTGCGCCGGGCGGCCACCTCCGCCCGCTCACGGTTGTGGTCAAGGTCACGCTGGCGTTGCTAGCGACGGTGCTCCTCCTGCTCACGATCCAGCTTCTGGCGCAGATCATGCGCCCTTGAACGTGAATACTCGTCGTCGGGGTCGTCGAACGGCCGCTTGCCCCGTGCGTACCGCTCGTGATGCATGGGAACAAGGAGACCACCGGCGGGGGTGCCCGGAGACCAAGGAAAAACCAGGGACTTGGCTCGAGCGAGGTTGCGGCTCACATCTCTGGGACGGCGGGAAGGCAAAACAAAGATCTAGGGTTCCTGGACGGAGCCAGAACTACTTAAGGGTTGCAGCGGTGGAGGGGTAAACTCGTCAATAACCCCCGGTGGAAACCCTACCTGCTCCACAATCGCGGGATGGGAGGCAGCATCCATGTGGCGCCCATCGCTCGACGCTGCACGGCTGCCCACATTGGACCGGGCTGACTGGGCTTCCAGAGGATGGGCCAGCCCAAAGGCCCGCGCGGCGGATGGATTCGGGGCAAACCCTAGCGCCCGAGGAGACGGCGGCGGCGAAGCGGAAACCGGCGGCGCAGAGATCTCTGGCAGCGGAACGAGCAGGGCACCCACCTGCACCGCCCGTGGTGAGGAAGGAGCCGAGGCAGGGACCAAATCCGCCACCACGGAGGATCTGGAAAGAAACTCGTCCGCCGTCCAGCCTAACCCCTGTAGCTGGATCGACGGGAGCGGCGGGAAGAGGACGGTGTCGTCGAGATGCGGCGGCTGCAACGGGGACGAGGGGGATGACGCCAAGGACTCCGCCACCATCGGAGGCCGGCAAGGGAGGGGGCTAGCTCCAGCCCAGGGAGCTACGAGCGCTGGCCCACCGAGGACCGGATCCATCTGCGCGACTGCCCCCACAGCAGCCGCGGACTTCTCGAACGGACGAGGGGAGACGGCCGGTGACGCAGCGGCTGCGAGCACCTCCTCCGTGAACTCCCGCCGCCCTAGTGTGTGCCTCCCATAGGCCTTCGCACGGGCACGGCAGCGGCGGCACGAAAGGACGGTGGTGAAACCCTCACCATCGGCGTCGCCCCAGGCCGCGTCGGAGCGGAGCGTGAGGCACATGGTTCCGCTTTCCCCGACACCTCAATATCATACATATGTCAGACAAAATATCAGAAGATAGGCAATACGAGAAGAATCTTTATCTAACAATATTGATTAGGATAAACACAAGCTAAAGCAGTGTCCCGTTCATTTTTTTTGGAGAAACGGCTTAATTTATTAATAGAAAATCAAGTTAGATGAGTAAACAAACGTGTGGAAACTAACTACTTTATGCATAATCACGAAATGCTTGTATGTTTTGTCGATGTGTTATCTCTGTACTTTATGCATAATCATGAAAGGTTTGTATGCTTTGAACATATATTTGAATATATTTTTATTTGTTCTAATAAATAAATCATAGCTTTTTTGTTCTCATAAGAGTTTTTTTTTTGCGATTGCAGTATGAGTAAATATTTTACAATTGAAGAGTAATTATAGGGTCCGGATTGCGTCGTGCCCAGAAACGGAAATCCGAACGTGATCTCCGTATAATTTCCCACCTTTTTGTGTACGGTCCAGAAAAGGAGCTTTCGTCGACTTAGGTCTTCTGGCCGTCTTCTCGGACTCGGAGTTTGTGCCGCCGCGGTTTCGATCTTGTGATTGTGCTCCCCTCATCCCTTCCTCCGCTTCAACTTCGTTATCTTATCCGTGAACTGTCTCCGTCCCTGCGGTCGCCGTCGTAGAGACTCGTTCACCACCGGCGGAATTAATCGTCCATCGACGCCTAACGACATGGCTGCCACAAGGACGGTATCGACGTGTATCCCGGTGAAGACGCAGGGCAGCCATGTGTTCAGGATCTTCGGGTACAGCCAGCACAAGGGAATCGGCGTAGGAAAGTTCATCAGGTCCGGCGCCTTCTCCGTCGATGGCCACGACTGGGCCATCCGCTTCTATCCGGACGGGTTCAACCAAGGCAGCTCACATTGCATCTCGGTTTATCTCGAGCTTTTGAGCAAGGACGCCAAGGTGCACGCATCCTGTGTCCTGAGTCTGGTTGACCAGAGCACCGGGTTGGCTTCTTCGTTGCACAAGACCGATCCGAGGATGTTCAACGAAAATGACAGCAGCAAATTTGCTCCCCAAGCAGGGTCATTTATATCACGGCACGTGTTCGAAGCTTCGGCTAACTTACGGGACGATCACATGGAGATCGAGTGCGTCGTCACCGTCATGAAAGATGCGCGGGTGTCTGAAACCAAACCGTGCCCCAGAATCGAGGTGCCGCAGCCCGACATCACAGCGCATCTTGGCAAGCTGCTGGAAGCAAAGGAGGGGGCGGATGTCACGTTCAGCGTTCGTGGAGAGACCTTCGCGGCACACAAGATCGTGCTCGCCATGCGGTCCCCGGTGTTCAGAGCAGAGCTCTACGGGCCGATGAGGGAGACGGCAGCAGAGCTCATACAAATCGAGGACATGCAGCCTCATGTCTTCAGGGCTCTGCTCCACTTCATCTACACCGATTCACTGCCTGACATGGATGGGCTGGAAGTAGATAACCACAGAGAGATGATCCGGCACCTACTTGTGGCTGCGGACCGGTATGCCATGGACAGGCTGAAGGTGGTATGCCAGAGCATTCTTTCTGAGAAGATCGATGTGCAGACTGTGGCAACTACGTTAGCTTTAGCTGATCAGCACAACTGCCACAGGCTTAAGGATGCTTGCCTTGAATTTATCAACTCGTCCACTATGGATGATGTAGCGTCTACACAAGGGTTTCTGGATCTCAAGAAGAGTTGCCCCTCAGTCTTGGTCGATGTATTGTTGAAGATGAGAACGCTCAGCAAATCATAGTATTGAGCACCTAGCTGTACTTTTAGAAGAATTCAAATAGTTATTATATGTCAGTTCTGAAGCTGTATGGATGCTAGACTGCTAGACCAATTTTGCATAAAACCTCCTACCTTTATGTGATCTTGGACTGAAATATGATCTCTCCGGTCATCTATAGGCTTGATGTCCGCATTAAAATACATTTACTATTAGTACAGTACAGAATTTATCATCTGTGTGCATCCTTAGTCAAGTAACCGATATCCGGGTAATCTACATCAAGAAATACTAGATGATACCCCACGCGTTGTTGCGGCAATCATGGAAGTTAAAATTGAGCATAAGCCGAGAGGATCAGTAACACTAACTCATGATAAAAAAGAAGTTACAGTGTACGTAATGGTAACGTAGTCCATGTATGTTTACAAAGCGATATATCAAATTTCATTCAGAAAGAGCGTGAAATAGCAAATGACGGTTAAAAGATACTAGACCCTTCTTTGCATTTGTATTAAGGAGGAAGAAGAACATCGAGTCATACAGAGGAATACATAGAAGAATCAGGAGACTACAAAGCAGCTCCTCTGTACATTGCATTATATACAATTGGGAGTATAGATGGACAAACTTGATGCATACGTCCTATTTCAGCTTTTGTTGATGATGCATCTTGGACACATTGGTTCTCCAGCATTCGTTTTCGATAAAATGGCCCTTTCACATCGAACATGTATCAACCTTCTAGAGTAAGGGGAATAAACAATGCCTAAGTAAGTTCAGAAGAATCGACTTCAATACTGTTTTAGAGCTACACTTTAACCAAAAAAAATTGTATTAACTATTTTATGGGAAGTGATAAAAATTATATGGCATTAGAGTATCACATAACAGTCGGGCACCAGAAAAGGGAGAGTTAATAACCGATGCCTAAATTATTGTTTGTTTGTCCTTGTTTTCACTGAAACATTTTGAGACCATTAAGTACATTAAGATGCAACAATAATATAGGATACAAAAAACTGGACTTGTAAATATGAAAAGAAATACTGCAACTTGGACGTTCTTTAGGACAAAGTGAGTAACAACTTGGACGTTCTTTAGGACAAAATTCTCATAATTAGTGTCTTCAGAGGTGAAAAATAGAGCACAATTGCACTGCAACTTGGACGTTCTTTAGGACAAAGTGAGTAACAACAGATCATCTTGGACCATTCTAGCCTGCTGGCATCTAGACATGCAAATTGAACACACAAGCAAATGGATCCGAATAGTATTGATTCTGGGAGTTGATTAGGAAAAAGCAAAGGAATAGACAGGTGAGAGAGGTTAATTTCTAACTGACAAATGTGAAATCTGGGAGCATTCCTCTAGCAAAGTAGGATACTTGTTCCCTGCTATCTCTTTTTGGACCATCTGTAATTATCTGTACTGAACATACTCAAGAGAATTTCAAACATTGTAATCCAAGTAAAGAGGCATGTTGTAAAGAAAGATGATATCGATACACAACGAACGAACCGAACATCAGCTGAGCAAAGTGAGCTTAAAAGGTCTCATTGATTGTGCTGAACAGTCTGACGATGATTTTGAAGCATGTAACTGTGAGCAACATCCCTGAGCTATGTGCGGTTCTTCTCTCATGGCAACAGCTGGTAGTGAATGCCTACCATTATGGCTCGCGGGATTTTTCAGAATTTTCAGGGTTATCCATGATTCCATCTTTGCAGACCGCGCACACACAAAGGATGCAGGCAACGTTTATTTGGTCTCTAGTCAATCTGTTTAAACAAATGCATTTGATTGAAGATTCCAGGGCCGAAATTCCACATGACAAATAAATTTTAAGGAGATTCGAAGGGAACATGTAACAAATAAATTTCAGTGGAAATTCGAAGGGAACAACAAATACATGCGACCAAGAAAAATAAGAAAATAGAAGATGCATGTGCTGATTCAATGTGAACAAAAAATTAAGAGGAAGAGATGAGAGTGTGTACCAATAGAAGCATGTAGACGTGATATAGGGTCTTCCACTCTTCCTGCTTGCTTGAGAGACCAGTACATGAGAAATCCAATTAACTTGAGTGAGCAGGAGGGACAATCAAATGAAAATCCAACCAAATGGCAGGGTAGGCAAAACGTCAAGCAGATTTCGAGCGGAATCGCAAGCTAACAGATTAACAAACATGGGAGAGGGGATAGTAAAAATAGAAAGGGGGAGGTGAAGCTGAAGCAGACAGAGATGTCATCACAGGCAGTTGGGAGCGTTGGTTGTCAGCGGCGCCATGGGAAGCTTTTTAAGCATGGATGCAGCGGCTGAGTTCATCCTAGCAGCTTCTTATGTATTTGTAGGGTAGTGATGATGATGAATGGTGAGCACCATCGGGCGGTTTCACTTCACAAGAATTTGTAGCGATGATGCATTAGATCTCAGAGCATTTGTAGCCATTAAAGGCCACTTCTTTTCGGCTTCTACGATGGCTTATGGGGGAAGCTTCTTCCTACCTACTTCTCCCAGAAGCTCTGATGCCAAATTTGTTCTGGCTTATACTCGAGTTTAGATCAAACTAGATTATAAGCCAAAACAAATTTTGGATTCGAGCTTCTAGGAGAAGGTGGTGGGGAGAAGCTTCTTCCAGAAGCCAACGGAGAAGCCGAAAAGAAGTGGCCCTAAGGCGGAGGCCAAGTCTGCCGCTAGCACTACCAAGAAGACGAAAAGGTAATGGTATTTTTTTTTCACGACAAACGGGGAGTGACTAAGAAAGGAAAGCCCATGTAGCGATTTGCAGCCCACGTATCAAGATGCGACGCCCAGCCCATGTCGAGAAATGCGGCAGCCTGATCAGGGCGCGACCATAGACGGGACGCAGCGCGCGAGGGCAATGCATGAGCAAATAAAGGGTGATATGGATGCACAGAAATGCAGCAAAATTATGTAGTGGGGGTCTTTTATTTAGAGATAAAAGATACATGTGTTGTTGATGTATGCAAGGCACATATTTTGTTTGTTATTATAGGCACGCTTCATCTGACAAACTGTATCTTCCCCGGGATGTATTCCCAACACTCTCATGTGCCTAAATGAATTCCTTAGGTACTAATTCTGACTATAATTTGTCAGGTTGGTTCTATATTGGTCATGCTAAAATAGTAACTCCTGTCACTTCACTTTTATATACAAGGCCAGCCATTTGATCTAGTCTTAAGTCCCGTTGTCTTAGGTTTGACCAAGTCCATAGTAAAATCAACAACATATGCAATATCCAATCTATGGAAATATATTTCATGCTAAAATTAGTGATGTTCATTTCATAATATAGATATGTCTTAACGACCACGTGTTGACTGCCAAAACCCACCGGCGGGCAGCGGCCTTGTCAACACTGTAGAGCCGGGGGGAGCCTAGAGCTGCGGCTGGCTGAGACCCCTCCGAGCGACGGCCCGCAATGCTCTTCTGGTCACACGCGGCGTTTGCGAAGTGCAAGGGCGTGCCACCTGACCTATACCTGGTCGGGGAAGGTGATGAGGTTGCCTCGCTTAGTTTCTGCGGGGCATACATGTAAACATTAAATACGAGCCTCGATCGGCTCTCGGGTTATCCTGTGAATCGGCTCAAAGAGCCGATCCACCCATGATCCGTACGGGG
>NC_061508.1:189191281-189219224 GCF_022539505.1 Lolium rigidum
TTCATATGTGATATGTGATACGTCTCAAATGTATCTATAATTTCTTATGTTCCATGCTAGTTTTATGACATTACCTACATGTTTTGTTCACACTTTATATCGTTTTGATGCGTTTTCCGGAACTAACCTATTGACGAGATGCCGAAGGGCCGATTGCTTGTTTTCTGCTGTTTTTGGTTTCAGAAATCCTAGTAAGGAAATATTCTCGGAATCGGACGAAATCAATGCCCAGCATCCTATTTTTCCACGAAGCTTCCAGAACACCCGAGAGTCAGCAGAGGGGGGCCACAGGGCCACCAGATGATAGGGCAGCGCGGCCAGGGCCTGGGCCGCGCCCCCCTGTTGTGTCACCGCCTCGTCAGCCCACCGACTCCGCCTCTTCGCCTATTTAAGCCTCCTCGACCTAAAACCTCGACACGGAAAAGCCACGGTACGAGAAACCTTCCAGAGCCGCCGCCATCGCGAAGCCAAGATCTGGGGGACAGGAGTCTCTGTTCCGGCACGCCGCCGGGACGGGGAAGTGCCCCCGGAAGGCTTCTCCATCGACACCACCGCCATCTTCATCACCGCTGCTGTCTCCCATGAGGAGGGAGTAGTTCTCCCTCGAGGCTAAGGGCTATACCGGTAGCTATGTGGTTAATCTCTCTCTGTGTACCCCAATACAATGATCTCATGAATTGCTTTGCATGATTGAGATCCATATGATGAGCTTTGTATCACTATTAGTCTATGTGCTACTCTTGTGATGTTATTAAAGTAGTCTATTCCTCCTTCACGGTGTAATGGTGACGAGTGTGTGCATCGTGTAGTACTTGGCGTAGGTTATGATCATAATCTCTTGTAGGTTATGGAGTTAATTATTACTATGATAGTATTGATGTGATTTATTCCCCTTCATAGTGTAAAGGTGACGAGTGTGTATGCTATGTTAGTACTCGGTTTAAATTGCAAAGATCTATTATGCTCTAAAGGTTACTTAAATATGAATGCCGAATGTTGTGGAGCTTGTTAACTCCGGCATTGAGGTGCTCTTGTAGCCCTACACAACGAATGGTGTTCATTATCAAACAAGAGTATATGTAGCACAAAGGAAGAGAACTTATTTATTATGTGATCAATGTTGAGAGTGTCCACTAGTGAAAGTATGATCCCTAGGCCTTGTTTCCAAATACTGCAAACATCGCTTGTTTACTGTTTCTTGCATCTTTACTTCCTGCAATATTACTACCATCAACTGCACGCCAGCAATCACTTTTCTGGCGCCGTTACTACTGCTCATATTCATTTATACTACTTGCATTTCACTATCTCTTCGCCGAACTAGTGTACCTATACATCTGACAAGTGTATTAGGTGTGTTGGGGACACAAGAGATTTCTTGTATCGTGATTGCAGGGTTGCTTGAGAGGAATATCTTTGACCTCTTCCTCCCTGAGTTCGAGAAACCTTGGGTGATCCACTTAAGGGAAACTTGATGCTGTTCTACAAACCTCTGCTCTTGGAGGCCCAACACTGTCTACAAGAATAGAAGCACCCGTAGACATCAATATGATATGGCCCCTTTGTCTTTGCACCTTTGATCTTCATCTCCAAAGCACGGACATGATCTCCTTCATCAACGGTCATGATCTCCATCATCGTCGGCGTAGCGTCATGGTCAATGGCGTCGTCTTCATGATTGTTCTCCCATGTAGCAACTATTACAACTTCTTTGAAATACTACTCAACATGAAATTTAAAGACAACCATAATGCTCCTGCCGGCTGCCACAATACAATAATGATCATCTCATACATATTCATCATCACATTATGGCCATATCGCATCACCAAACCCTGCAAAAACAAGTTAGACGTTCTCTAATTTGGTTTGCATATTTTACGTGGTTTAGGGTTTTCGAGTTAGATCTAATCTACCTACGAACATGAACCACAACGGTGATACTAGTGTTGTCAATAGAAGAGTAAATTGAATCTTCACTATAGTAGGAGAGACGAGACACCCGCAAAGCCACTTATGCAATACAAGTTGCATGTCGAGCGTGGAGCAAATCTCATGAACGCGGTCATGTAAAGTTAGCCGAGCCGCTTCATCCCACTATGCCACAAAGATGCAAAGTACTCAAACTAAAGACAACATAAGCATCAACGCCCACAAAACCATTGTGTTCTACTCGTGCAACCATCTATGCATAAACCTGGCTCTGATACCACTGTAGGGATTCGTTGCATAGAAAAAAAAATTTCCTACCGCGAGAACGCAATCCAAGCCAAGATGCAATCTAGAAGACGGGAGCAACGAGGGGATGAACGAGACTCACCCTTGAAGATTTCCAAAGCCTACAATATGAGGCTCTTGTTGCTGCGGTAGACGATCACTTGCCGCTTTCAAAAGCGCGTAGAAGATCTTGACGGTGCCACAATCGGGCAGCACCTCCGTACTCGGTCACACGTTCGGTGTTGATGAAGACGACGTCCTTCTCCCCGTTCCAGCGGGCAGCGGAAGTAGCAGCTCCTCCTTGAATCCGGCAGCACGACGGCGTGGTGGCGGTGGCGATGGAGATCTCCGGCGGAGCTTCGCTAAGTGTTGCGGGAGAGGGGGAGGAGTGGGGCGGCTAGGGTTTGGGCAGAGGGGGTGGCCGGCCTCCTTGGGGTGCGGCCAAGGTGGTGGTGTTGTGGTGGCCGGCCCCCTCCCCTTGGCCCCTCATTATATAGGTGGAACCCCCAAGTGTTGGACTACAAGTCTTCGAATAAGACCCCAACCCAAAACCTTCCATGTGTAGGGAAACCTACCCAAGGTGGGATTCCCACCTCAAGTGGGACTCCCACCCTTCCATGAGGGGGGGTGGCCGGCCCCCTTGGTGGAGTCCACTCTGGACTCCACCCCTCTAGGGTTGGCCGGCCATGGGTGGTGGAGTCCCTTCGGGACTCCGCCTTCCAAAGTGATTTCTTCCGGACTTTTCTAGAACCTTCTAGAACCTTCCATAAATGCACTAGATCATTTTCAAACTTATAAAATGACTTCCTATATATGAATCTTATTCTCCGGACCATTCCGGAACTCCTCGTGATGTCCGGGATCCCATTCGAGACTTCGAACAAAACTTCGAACTCCATTCCATATTCAAGTTCTACTAATACGACATCAAACCTTAAGTGTGTCACCCTACGGTTCGCGAACTATGTAGACATGGTTGAGAACTCTCTCCGACCAATAACAAATAGCGGGATCTGGAGATCCATAATGGCTCCCACATATTCAACGATGACTTAGTGATCGAATGAACCATTCACATACGATACCAATTCCCTTTGTCACGCGATATTTTACTTGTCCGAGGTTTGATCATCGGTATCTCTCTATACCTTGTTCAACCTCGTCTCCTGACAAGTACTCTTTACTCGTACCGTGGTATGTGGTCTCTTATGAACTTATTCATATGCTTGCAAGCTAATTAGATGACATTCCAGCGAGAGGGCCCAGAGTATATCTATCCGTCATCGGGATGGACAAATCCCACTATTGATCCATATGCCTCAACTCATACTTTCCAGATACTTAATCCCATCTTTATAACCACCCATTTACGCAGTGGCGTTTGATGTAATCAAAGTACCTTTCCGGTATAAGTGATTTACATGATCTCATGGTCGAAAGGACTAGGTAACTATGTATCGAAAGCTTATAGCAAATAACTTAATGACGTGATCTTATGCTACGCTTAAATGGGTGTGTCCATTACATCATTCATATAATGATATAACCTTGTTATTAATAACATCCAATGTTCATGATTATGAAACTAATCATCTATTAATCAACAAGCTAGTTAAGAGGCTTACTAGGGACTCATAGTTGTTTACATAACACACATGTATCAATGTTTCGGTTAATACAATTATAGCATGGTATAAAAGCATTTATCATAAACACAAAGATATATAATAACCACTTTTATTATTGCCTCTTGGGCGTATCTCCAACAGATGCACGCAGCCAAAAATATAAAATAAAACTAAGAAAGAAAAGTCCCGCTATAGTATCTCAGGCCTAGCAACAGTAATACATCCACCCCTAGACAACACCTGAAATACATACACTCTAAAAGCGACGCCTCTAAGAAGGGAACAGTGCACCAGCGCCGTCGTCGCTCGATCAAAGATCTTAGGTTTTCACCCTGAACATAGTCCCCGCTCCCAAAATAATGTCTCCAACAAGATTATGGCCAGGCACAAAAGTTAAGACAGAACTTGGGTTTTCACCCAAAAGGTAGGACTCTGAACTTCACCTGTGCTGTCGCCCCCACTTTCATACCACTGCTGTGAATCCCCAAACACCAAGCAAGTTCCTCAACATTGCGGAGACTTGAACCTTCTTTAGCTAATCCCCCAATCCCGCCTTCATGAAATTCTCTGCTTCTGACTTCAACATGGACCAAAAGTCTCTTGATGTCAACACAGAACAGAGCTTCGCGCCGCTCCCTCCAGAACCAAACGGTCGGAATAAAATCATGGGTGCACGTGACCGAATACCACCTGATTCTGAGAACTCCAGGCAAAAAGATGCACTGTTCCATTCATTGTCGGAGCCTTCCAGAACTCATCACTCCGGCTAGATGGAGAAATATCGGCATCTGGAACGTCTTCATCTTCGCGAAAGAAGAACCCTAGGACCACCACCATGAAAGCCGGAACGGCCGGCCCCCACGCCGCCGCCATGGCAGGGATCCGCGGTCCATCTTCCTCCTCCAATCAGGCCGGTGGAGGTTAGCAGCGATCCCGCTGCCGCCCTTTCCCCGCCGAGTTCCGCCAAACCACCGCATCTCCCGCCATGATCTAGGTGAAGTAGCCGAAGGCCACTGCCACCAGACCTGCCATCCACCGTCGCCGCCCCTGGAAGACCCCGCCTCCGCGTGAAGGGGAGTCCATGGACGTGCCACCACCGCCCTTGCCTTTGGCAGCCGGACGTGGCCGCCACCGCCGACCCTGACGGCGGCATCGGCCAGGAGGAGGAAGATGGGCCGCCTCTTCTTGGGTTCGGGTCATCGCCCGGAGCCGCCTCGCGCGAGACGACGCGGGGCGAAGGTGGGAAGGGAGGAGAGCGGATGGGAGGGGCCGGTGGTGGCGGGTGGAGGGGCGGCGGCGCTAGGAGGGTGGAGGGTGGAGGGGCGGCGGCTAGGTCTGGGAGGGGCAGCCTCGGCTAGGTTCACATTATTACATAGGAATGACATGTTTAAGATTTACATAGGAGTCTTGTCTAGAACTTCTAGGCACATGCATCTTTCATAAGAAAGATATCCTGAAAAAATGCAACATCCTTAGAATTCATAATCGTACTGACTTCACCTCATGCACCCGAGATTTCACCACTAGAAATCTATATTCAACCCTATGATGGGCGTAGTCAAGAAATAAATATGGTTCACAACCTTCTACAAAAAATTATAGGGAAAGGCCACATAGACCATCGTACTCATAGCTTTTACCCCAAAAAAATCCATAGTTTAATTGAAATGGAAACTTTATGGATTCAAACTCTAACTTAAACCCATTTGCAAAGAAAGTAAGAACTAACCAGAGTCTTATTTAGATAGGGCATATGCTACACAATCATCCCTGAAGTGAACTTCGGATCTACATGTGCCAACACCACGCAAACTCTTTCCATTTATGACCGAATTACATGCACCCTACCATTTTACCATTCATATAATTGTTTTTGCTTGCAGCCCTAAATAGAGGCTCACTGAAGGCAGTGAACCTTGATTTTTTGGCCATGCCCTTCTTTTTGCCATGTTCGCAGCGAAACAAATCACATGTTTTTGGCACTGAAAAAGGAAGATTGATTCTTTTGAAATGTAGATATGAAATATTTGGGATTCTATGATTATCCATGCATTTTACGTTGTGTTTCATTTCTTTTAATAATGGAATCATTGATAGCAAACTTGAGGAATGGCATGTTTGATTCAAAGGATTTTCAAAGAAAAGGATTGAACCTTCCAAAAAAAATTATGAATTTCTTTCTTATACTACAATCCTATAGGATTTCTAGAATAGGTTAGATCTATTGTTAAATTTCCTTTGTGTCTATGACAACAATGACATATAGTCAATCTCTATAGAAATTTCCTGTGTTTTTTTTTTGTGGTGCAACAAAATGACTGCAACTAATTCCTGTAATTTTTTTTCTATAGGATTTCACATGCGATGACATATTGTTCCTACCTTTTCCCGTTCCTTGCATTTAGAATCCTTTGAATCAAACAAGCCTAGTGTCTTTTACAGCTCATATTAGGCGGAACATATCCACGTGATCAAGAATTGATTATTTGAAAAATAAGGGTGTTTCACCTATCAAGATCAACCACTAGAAAAACAATGCATTTCGTGGTTTGCACATTGTTGGGACAACGTCCATTTAATCAGTTTGTAATTTAAGCCTAAAAAATGTTAGCATCAGGTTAAGAGAAGGTTCAAATATTTTATTTTGTCACCCTCTTGTGCTTGAGTTACATGCACCTACCATTTTATCCTTCACAAAAGAGGATTGGCTTGCAGCCGTAACTAGTAGTTCAATGAAGGAACTAGATTTTTTTTCAGGTCATTGGTTTTTTCTAAGTTTCTAGCAACACCAGATCACATATTTTGGCGGTGAAAATAAGAAGATTTCCTGTTTGGGAACATAGTCCATAAAGAGGTAGTAATTATTACGAAGGCGTGTAAATACCCTCACCAAATTTATGCACAAATGTGATGGTAAAATCTTCGTATTATCATGGATCCCTTGTAGTACGTCACAACACACCAATAGGTATGTTTGTCACATAGATCGACATCTTGAGTAACATGTTCGTCAAACATTCAAGAAATAGTATGTAGTTTTCTATTAAATGGTAAATTCTAACCTCGAAAAAATACTGGTGGCATCATATTGTCCAAACGTAGTGCACAATCTTCAAGCTCAAGGCAGGGACATGTCTTCGGTTGGCCTTGTTGTTGTAAAAATCCTCTATTTAGCAAGCCAATTTTCAATTTTTCTATTTCCTTCATGTTAAGGGATTGAGCTTCGGTGACTTTGCCAGCCTGACTTTGCCGTGACTTTGGATAACTGACATGTGGACCCTTCATTATGTGGGCCCACTTGACCCCCCTTGTAAGTGACTCAAAGTAACTAATTTTGGGGGCTAGCAAAGTCACCGAAGCACTGTCCCATGTTAAGATGTGTTTGTACACATGTTTTATCTAGGGCATGTATGACTTTCCATATCCTGTAATTTGCACCAATGTGGTTCTAGACTGTATCCGTGCCATAGTTTGTAATGACTGAAGTTTAACTGAAAGTGTTTTTCGTTTTTAAATAAAATCCACACTCTAACAGTCCCACGATCAAGGCATACAAAGTCACTCTAAAGGCCTTCAATAGGTTTCGGTGAGGTATGCTCCATGCATGCACAACAAGGTTAGCAGGTGCGAGGGGGAGGGGAAAGTGTAGGTCAACTAGATCATCCAAAAGGCCGGGGTGGTCTCGGAATTCTGGACTTGTGCAATTTTTTCCAGAGCACTCAGCCTTCAATGGCTATCATATGAATGGAAGATGCCATACAAACCTTGGTGGGCCTAGCAAAAAGTCATACGATAAATTGGTTATGCACCTTTTCGACGATGCCACTAGGATTACCCTTGGGGGATGGCACAAAAGCCTCCTTTTGGTCCTCCGCGTGGCTTAATGGACCCCTCCCCCAAATTGCATGCTCCTAATGTTTTTGACGCTTCAAAGCGAAAGAATAGACCACTCTACCATGCTCTTGCCAACCAAAAAAAATCACCGACCTCTTGATGCATAACTTTCAGGCTGAGCATTTCTCTTCATTAGTTATCCTCTAGAGTTTGTTGCTCAGATTATACTTACCCCTCGTGTTCAAGAATACCTTCTCGATATGTCTCCAAATATAGTTTACTTTGCTAGCTGGTCCTATAGCGCACAATTTCTTAAATCGTGTATGCTCCTTCAATTATCTGGAAGGAGCATACACGATTTAAGAAATTGTGCGCTATAGGACCAGACACGATTTAAGCACAATTATAAACCCCGCTTCTTTGTGTGGCTTGCAGTTTAAAATAGGTTTTGAACTTTGGACCACCTATCAATTCATGTACAGCCACATGAGCCACCTACTAGCTTTACAAATGTCAAGCTAAAATGACATGTCACCCATTTTTTAAGGGCGCTATTCTAGGCTTTGTACTATTGTGGCATCATAGTTGTCTTGCCTATCTCTTCTGCAAAATCTGGGCTTTGGGCTGCCAATTGTCTACCACGTGATCGCCGATATGCCGAGTAACCCATCTGGTGGGCTCAAACAACGGGAAAATTTTGTTTTCGCCACACTAGATTTCAACCATTTTGCTTTTGCCACTATAAATTTTGACATCTTGCTTTTGCCCTATTCTCTCCATTGTGGGGCAAAAGCAAAAGAAAAACAACAACAAAACGGGCAGAAGGAAAACAAAAACTTATTATTTTCATTTTGGTTTTGCCCCACATGGGGCAAAAACGATACATTACTGATGGTGCTGGGACTCCAAGAGTGCAGAAGAGTGCAGAGTGTTGTGTCACCAGAGTATTTTCCCCACAACAGTGACTCGAGGGTTTATATCGAACTCTCGGGGAACTGAGCAAAGAGTATTCTCTTCTCTCTTCTTCTAGCAATCCTGCAAAGTAAAATAAAATCTTTGTGTCCCCAACTCCACCGTGTGGTTGTCAAGCACAAGGTTTCGTGTAAGTAAATAAAACACAAGTAAAAAATAAAAGCGAGTAAAACTAGATAAAATAAAGTAACTAAGTAAAAAATGTAATGGGGTTGATTGTTTTTGGTATTTTGGATGCAAATAAGAAAAGTAAATATTTTTGTATTTTCAGATTCAAATAGTGCAGCAATAGAAAACAAGATAAAAGCAAGATAACAGTGTTTCTTATGATAAAAAATTGAACCGGGGTTCATGGGTTCGCTTGACTATTCTTTCTTTTAAGTTGGTATGGACAAATAGTAATTCATCAATGAGATATGAGGATGCAAAATAATAACATGTGAAAGATACGCATTCATGTGGGCATCACGTCCTAACATAGAGATGATGCAACACATCTCTCTTATACTCCACAAGAAAGGGAAAACTCCATTCAATCTTGTATTAAGAATTAACAGAGCATAGTGATGTCTACGTGTGCTTCTATTCTTGTAGACAGTGTTGGGCCTCCAAGAGCAGAGGTTTGTAGAACAGCAGCAAGTTTCCCTTAAGTGAATCACCCAAGGTTTATCGAACTCAGGGTGGTAGAGGTCAAAGATATCCCTCTCAAGCAACCCTGCAATTAAGATATAAGAAGTCTCTTGTGTCCCCAACACACCTAATACACTTGTCAGATGTATAGGTGCATTAGTTCGGCGAAGAGATAGTGAAATACAAGTAATATGGATGATTATAAGTAGCAATTGCAATCTGAAATAAAATGGCAGCAAGCGAACATGTAGCAGAACTTGTTGGAAACGGTGTTTCAATGCTTAAAAACAAGGCCTAGGGATCATACTTTCACTAGTGGACACTCTCAACAATGATCACATAATTGAATAAATAAATGCTACTCTCAAACATTCTCTTGTTGGATAACAAACACCATTCATTGTGTAGGGCTGCAAAAGCACACCTCAAGCCGGAGTAAACAAGCTCCACAACGTCATAAAGGAATCACACACGATGCGCACACTGTCACCATCACACCGTGGAGAGTGACTCCGGAGTTCATATTAAAGTAACCTCTAGAGTGCATAATAGACAAGAGTAACATCTACATATTCAACTAGATTACAAAGCTCATGATCACATAAAGATCACACCATGGGAGAGAGAGATGAACCACATAGCTACCGGTAGAGCCCTCAGCCTCGGGGGAGAACTACTCCCTCCTCATCATGGGAGTCAGCAGCGGCGATGAAGATGGCGGTGGTGTCGATGGAGATGACTCAGGGGGCAATTTCCCGTCCCGGCGGCGTGCCGGAACAGAGATTCTGTCCCCCGAAACTTGTCGTCGATGGCAGCGGTGCTGCGGAACCCTTGGTGGAATATGACTGGATTATTTAGGGATTTCGCATCTGGGGCAATATATAGGCGAAGGGGCGGTGTCGGTGGAGTCCCGAGGGGCCCACCTCACCTAGCGGCGCGGTAGAAGGTGGGGCAGCGCCACCCTATGAGGTGGCAAGATCGTGGCCCCCCTTCGTCTCTCCTTCGGACTCCGTGAAGCTTCTGGAAAATAGGGGCATGGCCTTTTGTTTCGCACAATTCCGAGAATATTCGCAGAAGTAATTTTCTGGAACCAAAAACAACATAAAACAGGAACTGGCACTTCGGCATCTTGTTAATAGGTTAGTCCCGGAAAATGCATAAAAATGATATAAAGTGTATATAAAACATGTAGCTATTGGCATAAAACTAGCATGGAACATAAGAAATTATAGATACGTTGGAGACGTATCAAGCATCCCCAAGCTTAGTTCCTACTCGCCCTCGAGTAGGTAAACGATAAAAAGAATAATTTCTGAAGTGACATGCTACCAACATAATCTTGATCAATACTATTGTAAAGCATATGAGATGAATGAAGTGACTCAAAGCAATGGTCTATAGTTTGCTAACAAATAGATAATGACTAAACAAATGAATCATATAGCAAAAACTTTTCATGAATAGTACTTTCAAGAGAAGCATCAAAAAGTCTTGCATAAGAGTTAACTCATAAAGCAATAGATTCTTAATAAAAGGTTTTGAAGCAACACAAAGGAAGATTTAAGTTTCAGCAATTGCTTTCAACTTCAACATGCATATCTCATGGATAATTATCAACACAAAGTAATATAATAAGTGCAATAAGCAAGCATGTAAGAATCAATGCACACAGTTGACACTAGTGTTTGCTTCTAAGATAGAAAGAAGTAGGTAAACTGACTCAAAATAAAGTAAAAGAAAGGCCCTTCGCAGAGGGAAGCAGGGATTAAATCATGTGCTAGAGCTTTTCAAGTTTTGAAATCATATAGAGAGCATAAAAATAAAGTTTTGAGAGGTGTTTGTTGTTGTCAACGAATGGTAGTGGGCACTCTAACCCCCTTGTCAAACAGACTTTCAAAGAGCGGCTCCCATGAAGGACGTTATCTCTACCAACAAGGTAGATCATCCCTCTTCTCTTTTGTTTACACATGTATTTTAGTTTTATTTATAGATGACACCCTCCCAACCTTTTGCTTTCACAAGCCATGGCTAACCGAATCCTCGGGTGCCTTCCAACATTTCACATACCATGGAGGAGTGTCTATTGCAAAATTAAGTTGCTTACTGATAAATCAAGGCAATACATGTGAAGAGAATTATTAATGAAAGTTAATTAATTGGGGCTGGGCACCCTGTTGCCAGCTCTTTTTGCAAAATTATTGGATAAGCGGATGTATATGCCACTAGTCCATTGGTGAAAGTCTGCCCAACAAGATTGAATGATAAAACACCACATACTTCCTCATGAGCTATAAAACATTGACACAAATAAAGAGTAATAAAGTTTTGAATTATTTAAAGGTAGAACATGAAGTATTTACTTGGAATGGCAGAAAAATACCACATAGTAGGTAGTTATGGTGGACACAAATGGCATAGGTTTTGGCTCAAGGTTTTGGATGCACGAGAAGCATTCCCTCTCAGTACAAGGCTTTGGCTAGCAAGGTTGTTTGAAGCAAACACAAGTATAAACCGGTACAACAAAACTTACATAATAACATATTGCAAGCATTATAAGACTCTACACTGTCTTCCTTGTTGCTCAAACACTTTTACCAGAAAATATCTGGACCTTAGAGAGACCAATCATGCAAACAAAATTTCAACAAGCTCTACGGTAGTTCTCCACTAATAGGTTTAAACTACATGATGCAAGAGCTTAAACATGATCTACTTGAGAGCTCAAAACAATTGCCAAGTATCAAATTATTCAAGACAATATACCAACTAACACATGAAGCATTTTCTGTTTCCAACCAAATAACAATCAATGCTGAGGCTTTCAGCTTTCGCCATGAATATTAAAAGTAAAACGAAGAACACAAGTGTTCAAATGAAAAAGCGGAGCGTGTCTCTCTCCCACGCAAGCATGCTAGGATCCGATTTATTCAGAGAATGAAAATAACAAAACGAAAATAAAAGCACACAGACGCTCCAAGTAAAGCACATAAGATGTGACGGAATTAAAATATAGTTTCACTAGAGGTGACCTGATAAGTTGTTGATGAAGAAGGGGATGCCAAGGCATCCCCAAGCTTAGACGCTTGAGTCTTCTTGAAATATGCAGGGATGAACCACGGGGGCATCCCCAAGCTTAGACTTTTCACTCTTCTTGATCATATTATATCATCCTCCTCTCTTGATCCTTGAAAACTTCCTTCACACCAAACTCAAAGAAATCTCATTAGAGGGTTAGTGCATAATCAAAAATTCACATGTTCAGCAAGGACACAATCATTCCCAACACTTCTGGACATTACCCAAGGTTACTGAAATTTAATAGAGCAAAGAAATCCACTCAAACACAGTAAAAGAGGCAATGCGAAATAAAAGGCAGAATCTGTCAAAAACAGAACAGTCTGTAAAGTTGAATTTTTTCGAGGCACTTAGCAGGCTCAGATGGAAAAGCTCCAGTTGAATGAAAGTTGCGTACATATCTGAGGATTACTCATGAATTGTTTCAGGATTTTACGATTTTTCTGCAGAGAGAAAAGCTCAAATTCCTGACAGCTAAAAATCTGTTTCTGCGCAGAAATCCAAATCTAGTATCAACTTTCTATCAAAGACTTTACTTGGCACAACAATGCAATAAAATAAAGATACAAAGGTATTGCTACAGTAGTAACAAGCACCTTGACTCAAATATAAAACAAAAATTGCAGAAATAAAATTACTACAAGAAATCTGCCATAATATGACGTTTTTTTATGACTGGAAATCAAAATGTCATAGCTTTATGACGTTCCTAGCTTTGACCGTCATTGGCCACTCCGGGGGGGCAAAACCCTAGAAAATCGTGACGTTATTGGGCAAAAACGTCATTGGCAATTTAGGTCAAAACGTCATTAGCAAAATTAAGTGGCCTACGACGTTTTTCCAATGCCGATTGCGACAAATCAATAACGTCATTGCCATTTGGCTCAATAGAATGGTATGTGTTTGGCTGCCATGTCATCCATTTTGCCTATGTGTCCCTTTTCGGGTCCCACGCGCCTCACACGTGTCACTGGAAGCAACTGGCCATCTTGTTATTTTTTTCTCTGTGTAGGACCAACTGATACTTGTGGGACAAAGGCGTCTTGTTATTTTTTTCTCTCGTGCCGTCCACCATTTTAATGGGCTGCTCGTGATATCCTCCTCTTTTGGGCTGTCTTCTACTAGGCTGCTGGCTGCTGGCCTACCCCACGACGGCCCATCCGGTGGTTGAATTGCTGGCCCGACGGCCCATCCGGGGTTGGAGTGGCTCCCGATGGAAATAACTGGCAGTGCCGTCCACCATTTTAATGGGCTGCTCGTGATATCCTCCTCTTTTGGGCTGTCCTCTACTAGGCTGCTGGCTGCTGGCCTACCCCACGGTGGCCCATCCGGGGGTTGAATTGCTGGCCCGACGGCCCATCCGGGGTTGGAGTGGCTCCCGATGGAAATAACTGGCAAAAATTGCGCTTGCGGGGACTCGAACCCTCGACCTGGCGCTGCCGCACTACCACTCCTTACCTCTTTGCTACAATAGTGTTGTTGACACAAGTATGGTTGTCCATGTATATAGACATGATAGACTAATCAGTTGTCTTCAAAATCCCTCCACCTCGACCAAAATCCCTCCGACCAGGTGCATCTAGCTAGGGTTCCTCCTCCGACCAAAATCCCTCCGACCAGGTGCATCTGTTGCATGGCGGCGCAGTTCCCAGCCTGCTCGGGCAGTTCTTCTAGGTCAGGAGCGTCGTCGCGTCGCCGCCGGCGGCCGGGCACGCCCATCCCGTATCGGCAGCGGCCATTCGATTATGAGCCCGCCGACGTATGTGACTGTGGCGAGAAGATGCCGCAATGGATTTCTTGCAGTGATCCGAATCCTGGGAGAAGATACCGGAACTGCAAAATTCGCTCGGTTAGTCTTCGAGCACGCCCCCCCGCCCCCATTCTGAATTTCCTGGAGCCCGCCGTCTTCTGAAGTTTCTTTTCTACTATGGCTTACTTATCCTCTTTTGTTCTTCATCTGTCAGATTGCTGGTGGAATAGGGTGTAAAGTGTTTAAGTGGATTGATGATCCACTGGATGCACGTCACAAAGAGTTAGTTCGTGATCTGCGTGATGCTGGTTTGGGATCGAGATGAAGAAATTGAGAGGCTCCAGGTAGAAATTGAGAGGCTCCAGGAAGAAAAGTTTCTGCTTGCTGCAAGGAAACAGAGCAACCCTGAACCAAAGAAAATGGGAGGCTTCATGGTTTGTGTGCTATCTGTAGCTTTTGTCATCTGTTGTACCTGGGTGATGTGTAGGAATTGAAATTAGGGTGAATTCAGTGATCTGTTGGTCAGGAGGAGAAGAAGCTAGAGTATATGCTAGAGTTATTGTGTTGTAATTCCAACCATTTGTCTATTCGTGCCACAATGTTTAGTTCCTGAATTTGAACCATGTCTATGTATGTGTGCAATTACATTCGGTTGAAAATGTGTTCGTTGAAAATGAGTTACGTCGTCGTGGTGAACGGACGGATGCCATAGGATGGCTTAAGTTGGGGCCGAATGGACGCAAGAGGATTCGGGGAGGGTTTGTGATTAGATGGGATGAACTTCCGGATGGTTTCCTCAAGAACTTAGCCAAGGCTAGAGGTTGAAGAAGAAAGACATAAGGAAGAACTCGCTCTAGATCATCATCTTTGTTGATCTCAACAGGCTACAAGTTTCTCAGTACAAGCTATTCTGTATACATGCGCGTCTGTCTATAAGAAGGGCTGCCCCCTCTCCTTATATAGGGGAGAGGTGGCTTACAGGGCAAGAAACCCTAATGGCATCTTTGACTAGACAAACCACTTTACAAAGCTACTTTAATCATAGAAGACACCGGAGTCCTCTTTAATCAGAGATGCTGACGTCCTCCGGCTTCTTTGACCGTCATCCTTCTCTTTATCGTCAGCCCTTCGTCTAAAGTTACTTTGCTTAGCTCATCTTTGTCTTCTAGCCCTGGAGAGAATCTTTGACCAGTCCTGCCGACCTGCTCGTTCTTCCGGTAACCCGGTATCTTCTTACCTGGTTCCGGCATACCCCTCTCGAGGATACCGGCTTAGCTCCATTTAGCTAAGTTCTTATCTTTAAGTTCCGGTACGAACATTAAACCGGTATCTTGATGGCTCAAACCATCCGGTTTGGCATGCCTTTGGCATACCGGGGGTCATCCCCCCAACATTAGTCCCCGAAGCTGGTATAGTCTGGCGGATCTTATCCAACAGACCATGCCAGGTTCTTCTTTTTAGGATGCCGGTTTAATCTATCCGGCCTTAGGCTTGGATTCGGCATCTTTGCCCAGATCACCGCTATCTCTTCTCCTTAAGGTATTATCGGGTGTCTTATCCTCCGGCTTCTATGGTCATTAAATACTTCCTCGGCGGTGTCGAGAATATTTTGGGCCCCGCGCCTGTCAGTGACATGCGCACTGTGACTGTCGTGGCGAGTGTCGGTTGTCACTTCGCTCGACTCCTGCGCGCCCATTTAATGCATCACCTGCGGATCCCACTAACCGCTCCGGATCCCGTGTGCTCCTCCGTGTGGCCTTTTCTTTTCTCGCGTGTACCTCTTTGCCACGTGGCGGCCCGTGGCGCGAACCGTCGCGGCCCGCGAGGCGGAACCGCCGCGGCCCAGCGGTTTTCAGCCCACCTTCTCTCTCCTTTATAAGCACAACTGCCCCTTCTTCTTCCTCTTCTCCGCATTCCCCGACCTTCGCGCACAGTGCTCCTCGCCTCTGCGCCTTCGCCGCTCTTCGTCCACCGTTGTTCGCTTGAGCTCCGCCGCCCGGCGAACTTACGCCACGCTTCCGCCGGACTTTACTGTGTAGGAATCTTTTGCAGCAGTTCCACCGCGCCCGCTGCATTCTTGCTCCCACGCGAGCTTCTCCGCCCCGCCGTCGACGGTGCTCGTCGGCGACTGCAGGTCCGCTCCACCACCGACGAACTCCTTCCTCAGCGACCGCGCCGCTCAAGGTTGGTACCAATCTTGCTTTGCTCGCCGTTTGCTTGCTTTTCAGATCTTGGGTCTACGGTGTTCTTATTTCCTCTTTTTTCTTTGGTTTTCTTCTTACTCGTAGATCTTCACGCGGGGTCCAAGTGTGGGATTTCTGTTTTTTCGCCTTCCCATTCAATGTCTGACGAATCCTCCTCCGCATCTTCTTCTTCTTCCGTTAGACATCGTGATCAATCTCCCGGTGAATCCACCGCTCCAGATCCGATGGAGACCGATTCCGGCAACCAGCAGGGATCCGGTAGCCACCAAGAATCCGGTGGCAATCTAGAATCCGGTAGCTTTAGCCAAGCTTCCGGTAGCCAAGAAGCGAGTAGCTCTAGCCGAGCCTCTAGCAGCTCTAGCGAATCATCCGGCGCTGAGCCTTCCCCAATCACCCGCGGAGCCTGGATGGGCTCCAGTGTTACCGAATTCGAGATCGATTGGTTATACCGGTCTCGACGGATTCCGGAAGGAGTTTCTTGCCGGATTCCGGACGACGAAATCGAACCGGACCACGAGCCCGATGAATATGTTGTCTTTCTTGCTCACTTTGAGCGTGGCTTCGGCCTTCCTGCCTCCCCTTTCTTCCGTGAGTTTTTAGACTTCTACAAACTCCAGCCTCACCATCTTCCTGGCAACGCCATCTTCTACCTCTCTTGCTACGCCACCTTCATGGAGGCCTATATCGGCATTCGTCCCACTCGTGAGACGTTTTCCCGCTTCTTTGCTCTTCGGATCAATTCCGTTCAGGGCAAGGATATTCCTAAACCCAAGCCCCCGTTCAATGCGGGTCTTGCATCATCGGCTCCCGTCAAGGGAGCCCCTTTTTTAAGTTCTCCGGTCTCGAGTCATGCCGGCTATGGCAAGGGACCTTCTTCTACGTGAAGAACAGCGGCCGTGCCGATCTTATCGATCTTCCTCCTTTTCAAGCGGGGCCTCCCAGCAGGACCAACTGGAGCTACAACCCGAAGAGTGATCATGCTGAAACCAGCCGGGTGGTACGCTTCTTGGCCTCTTTGAAGAAGGAGACCAACATCTGCTCGGATGATATCATCCGCACGTTTATTTCACGCCGGGTGCTTCCTCTGAAGCGCCGTGTGCATAGGATGAGCGAGATGTACGGCCCAGGCGATCCCACCAAGATCACAGGCCGTCCGCTTAGCAAGAAGGACGTCGTTCGCAAGGCTAAGCAGATTTGCCAAACTGCTATGCCATCTGACTGGGAATGGGGCCTCCTTCCTCTCAGCACTACTAACCCTCCGACCCAAGAAGTAAGGGATTATGCGATTGGGGTTGTTCTTGGCCGGTAGCTTTTTGCTCTTACTAATCTTCTTTTTTCATGTTTCAGGCCAAGGACCGCTTCCCCCTCATCGAAGCAGAGCGGCGAGGACCTTGCCAGAAACGCGCCCTTGACTCCTTCGACCCAGATCCCTACATCTTTTGGAAGGATCTGAAGATGGGCAAGACCCCAGCTGCGCACCTTGGCCGGTCTCCGCCAAAGCCAACCGGGTCCTCAGATGACCTGACCATGCTTGAGGTATTTTCTTTTCCGGTTTCTTTTACCTTTCCGTTATCGCTTTCCTGCGAATTGCTTCTTAGCCAAACTCAATTCCTAGATCCATGAGCGCGTGCCGCCCCTGCGCGCCGAGGCCGGCTCCGAGTTTGTGGACAAGCTCATGGCCCAGGGTCAAAAGAACAAGCAGCCGGCATCTGATGCCGGTGGCAGCCAGGCCCCTCCCTCCAAGCGCTTCCGGACCGAGCCTGTGGGGGAGAAGCAGGTGGGCATGCGTCGCTACGGGCGCAAAGCGATGCCAACCTCTTCCGGGTAAGTTTTTTCATTTTCCGGCTTACCTCTTTTTTGCCAAGTCTTTTTCCGGTTTCTCTTTTCCAACCGTCTTTCTCTCTTTTTCTCAGCCCTGCGCTCAAGCTTGTCCCAAGACAATCGGGCTCTGAAGACTCCGCAAGGACTTCAACCCCTCCTCCTCGCTCAAGCCCGGCACCACCTGGTGCCGGCAACACCTCTGCCTCCCTTTCGGGGGGCACAACAAATTCGGGGCGTGCGGCCCCTTCATCGTCAGATCACCGCACGGAGGAGGATTCTTCCATCCCTCCAGAGAACCAGGATACCGGCGCCAGCAACATCGGCGCCGGAGAAGAAGAAGCTGCCGGGCGGGCGGAGCCTCCAGCTCCTCCCGTCCTTGAAAAGACAACAACTTCCGCGCCGGAATCTTCTGCGCCGGAAGGTTCCAAACCGGGTGATGCGCCCAGCGCTCCCCAGTCTCCACGAACCATCCTCATGCCGCCACCAGGTGCTCCTCGCGCCAAACCTCTCGGGGCCGCCCCTAGCGCGCCGCCGCCCAAGACCTCCAAGCTTATCAAGGGGAAGGCGACGGCCTCCAGCGCCCCTTCTGGCGGCCAGCAGCCTCTGGTGCTGCACGTCTCCAAGGCCGCCAGGGATACCGCCACGAAGGCCACCGGTCTTCTTGGCCGTATAACCGAGTTCCAACGCCAAGGCCGGGACTTGGGGCATCTCCTGCCCTACGCCCAGAAGTGGAACGCCGCGGACATGACTCCGGCGACCCGCGGCCTGGGCAAGGACAGGCTGCCGGCACCTGATCCAGTTGGGGACCGGTCGTCCGAGGAGCACTTCATGCGGCTCCGCAGCGCCGTGAAAGAGCTCGACAGCGCGTGGTATGATGCCACGAACAACTTGATGGTACGTTTTTCTAACTTTTCTCAATTGCTACCGGTTTCCTTGTTTCCGGATTTGTTCCATCTTTTCTTCAGTTTCATGCCGGTTTCTCTCTTGTCTATCTTCCCAGTCCCCGAGTTTTGTGGTGAGAGCGCAGCTTTTAGCACAAAACTTAATTTAAAAACTTAGCGCGAAACCGGCACTGCCAGTCCCCGAGTTTGAGGTTAAGAACTTTGTTCTTAGCGCAAAACTCAACTTAAAAACTTAGCGCAAAACCGGCACTGCCAGTCCCCGAGTTTCGGGTTAAGAACCTTGTTCTTAGCGCAAAACTTAACTTAAAAACTTAGCGCAAAACCGGCACTGCCAGTCCCCGAGTTTCGGGTTAAGAACCTTGTTCTTAGCGCAAAACTTAACTTAAAAACTTAGCGCAAAACCGGCACTGGCCGATCCCGAGTTTCGGGTTAAGAACCTTGTTCTTAGCGCAAAACTTAACTTAAAAACTTAGCGCAAAACCGGCACTGCCAGTCCCCGAGTTTCGGGTTAAGAACCTTGTTCTTAGCGCAAAACTTAACTTAAAAACTTAGCGCAAAACCGGCACTGCCAGTCCCCGAGTTTCGGGTTAAGAACTTTGTCTTAGCGCAAAACTTAACTTAAAAACTTAGCGCAAAACCGGCACTGCCGATCCCGAGTTTCGGGTTAAGAACCTTGTTCTTAGCGCAAAACTTAACTTAAAAACTTAGCGCAAAACCGGCACTTTGCCAGATCCCGAGTTTCGGGTTAAGAACCTTGTTCTTAGCGCAAAACTTAACTTAAAAACTTAGCGCAAAACCGGCACTGCCAGTCCCCGAGTTTCGGGTTAAGAACTTTGTTCTTAGCGCAAAACTCAACTTAAAAACTTAGCGCAAAACCGGCTCTGCCAGTCCCCGAGTTTCGGGTTAAGAACCTTGTTCTTAGCGCAAAACTTTACTAACCTCTTTTTCTTGAACAGCTCACGGCTGACGCTCGGAAGGCCCTCTTTGAGGAGCTCTTATGGGAGCACCGGGAGCTCGCTGAGGCACACGATAAGTGCCAAGGTAAGTTTTTGTTCTACCGGCATCTTTCTTACCGGAAACCTTTTTCCCTTCTAACACTTGCAACTTCTGCTTAACAGTGATCCCGGAAGCTTCCATCAACGCTCTCAAGGAGCAGCTCGCCACCGCCCAACGTATAGCTTTTCTCCTTTCTCCTGTTAACTTGATTTTCTTCTCATGTTTATTAGCATAATCTTGTTAACATCTTCTTTTCCGGGTTGCAGTGGAGAAGGACCAGCTCATCCGGCAGCATAAGGAGGAGCTGAGCGCCCTCAAGACCAGCCACCGGGAGCTCAAGGCCCAGCTCATCCAACTGGGGCTTGATCATGCCAACGCCCTCAAAGCCGCTGAAGCTGATGCAGCGGCCAAGATGGAGGAGGCCCTGGAGGACGCCGGCAATGCCAACGTGGTGCTGCGGGCGGAGCTGGAGGAGCTGGCCAAGGCCCGGAAGGGTGCTGAGGAGAAGGCTGCGCGGCTAGAGGAGGAGCATAAAGAGTGCAACCAGCTGATCCTGCAGACTGACGCGCTTGCCTACCGTGAGTCCCTTTCCTTCGTGTACTTTGACTATTGCCTACGAGGCTTTTTTCCTCCGTTCCCATTTTTTTTTCGCTATCTTTTCTTTCGGTCTCTTTTTCTTCCGGATTCTTTTCCTTAGTCTTCTTTTTTCTTCGCACAGGCCTGTTTCCGGACTCCTAGAAGTATGCCGTCAAGAAGGTTGACGCGCGCCGCAAGGACCAAGGCCAAGCAGATCTTGCCGTGGCATGGACGCCCAATGACCATCTGGTCGCGCTCAACGCGCGGGTGCGCGCCATAGATCGCAATCTTTCTGACATTCCTGATGTAGCTACCCAGCTCTTCAGGACCCTGTGGCCTGGCGAAGAGGTGCCTGATACCTTCTCCCTTATCAGCGACCGTCTCAAGGGCGCCGGCAAGAGGATCCGCGAGTGGCAGTGCTCTGCTGCCCATCGCTGGAGCGGACTCCGCCCTCCGCGTCGCTTGTTCACTGGTACCCGGAGCTCGACCCGGGTGCCCTCACCGGAGTGCGCGAAGGCGCGGAAACCGATTTGGACCCGATTCTCACCGCTAAGCGGCGGGATTGTGCGTACCATATCGCGGAGTACGCCGACATGCGCACCTTCATCCCTCCCCCTCCTGACGTTCAAGATTATCTTGATGAGGAAGAGGATGAAGCCGAGGAGGAGCCTCTTGACGATGCTGGTACTGGCGACGCTCCTTCGGAAGGCCCTGCTGCCTGATTACCTGTCTTATAATTTACCTTGCCGTCTTTGTTTGGCCCTGCGTGGCTTAGAACAATGTTCTGTTAAATTCTGCCCGGTATGCCGGGGCTTATGATGTAAAACTTAAGTCCGCTTGTGGTTGTCGTACAACATTTTATGCCGGTAAGTTATACCGGTGGCTAATTATCTTGGGTTTGCCTTAGCATTTTTGCGTTTGGTTACGCTTTTATCCTGCACTGCAAAGATTTCAAAATTGTTTCTGCATTCAATTTGATGCATACTTGGTTCTTTTGCCTTGGCTCTGCCTGCCTTCTCTGGGCGTTCTTTGGCGTATGAGCACAAGGTTCTTTCACCAAACAAGCATTTTCTTGAACTTAGAAATAACTCGAAATTTTTGCAAAAAACCGGTTTAACCGGGGTTAGTTAAATTTTTCCGGATCGTTCTTTCCTGCTCTCCTTTTCCACAGTTCATGTGCTTATCCCCTACCGGTTTATCTTGCTTGCCATGAAGCCGGTTTGCGGACAGCAGCAGAGTCGAAGACTCCGGTGCATCTTCCATAGCAAATGAAACCGGTAATCTTTTGCACGTGAAACCGGTACGAGGCCATGTTGGCATCTTTTGCGTCCCAGTCCCCAGAACACTGCTGCACCACAAGGTCCGAATCTCCATAGCAAATGATCCGGTGTGCACCGATTTCTTTTGCGACCTTAAGCCCATGGATCAAGGCCTCATATTCAGCGACATTGTTTGATGCCCTGAAATGCACTTGTAAAACATACCGGAGATGATCTCCCCTTGGTGAGGTTAGCACCACACCGGCACCTAGACCCTCTTTAAGCTTGGATCCATCAAAGTGCATCTTCCAGTATTCCAGCCTCTGATCCGGGGGCTTGTATTGCATTTCCGCCCAATCGACCAAAAAATCAGCTAAAGCTTGCGACTTGATGGCGTCTCTTCTTTCGTACACCGGAACATACGGTGATATCTGTATTGCCCATTTCGCAATCCTGCCGCTAGCGTCCTTGTTGCACATGATATCGGAGATGGGTGCTTCACTCACCACCTTCATAGGATGTTCCTCGAAGTAGTGCTTGAGCTTTGTGGCGGCCATAAACACGCCATAGGTCATTTTACGGAAGTGCGGGTAGTTTTGCTTTGAGAGGGAGAGCACCTCGCTCAGGTAGTATACCGGCCTCTGGACGGTTTTTCCTTCCTCTTCTCTTTCTACTACCACAACAACACTCACGACCCGGTTGGTTGTTGCTATGTATAACAACATCGGTTCTCTTTCCAACGGCGAAGCCAATATTGGCGCGGTAGCTAACATCATTTTCAGCTCCTTGAACGCCGCGTCCGCCTGAGGGGTCCAGACGAATTTATCGGATTTTCTCATTAGAGCATATAGCGGCAAGGCCTTTTCTCCTAACCTGCTTATGAACCGGCTTAGCGATGCTAAGCTTCCGGTGAACTTTTGTATGTCCTTCAGATCCTGCGGTACCGTCATTCTCTCAATTGCCCGAATCTTTACCGGATTGACCTCAATGCCTCGGCTTGAGACGAGGAAACCCAGCAGCTTGCCGGCAGGGACACCGAAAGTACATTTTGCCGGATTGAGTTTCATCCGGAACCTTCTTAGGTTGTCAAACGTTTGCCGGATATCATCGATTAGGGTATCTTTTACCTTAGTTTTTATCACGATGTCATCCACATACACCTGCACATTCTTTCCGATTTGATCAAACAAGCATTTTTGCATACAGCGCTGGTACGTTGCACCGGCGTTGCGCAAACCAAAAGGCATAGTGATATAGCGGTAAGCCCCGTGCGGGGTAATGAACGCGAGTTTTATTTGATCTTCCTTTTTCAAGGGGATTTGGTGGAAACCGGAGTACGCATCCGGGAAAGACAACAACTCACACCCGGCGGTGGAATCAATCACTTGATCGATCCGCGGTAAAGGAAAAGGGTCTCTTGGGCAAGCCTTGTTGAGGTTGGTGTAGTCGATGCACATGCGCCACACCTTCGGAGCCTTTGCCTCCAGGTTCTCGTCCTTCTTCTTTTCGACCATCACCGGATTGGCTAGCCACTCAGTATGCGTGACTTCCACAATGAAGCCGGCAACCAGCATCTTCGTCACCTCTTCTCCAATGATCTTCCTCCTATCTTCAGCGAACCGGCGCAGTGGTTGCCGCACCGGCTTGGCATCCTTCCGAACGTTTAGAGAGTGCTCAGCCAGCTCCCTCGGAACACCTACCAAGTCATCAGTAGACCAGGCAAAGATATTCCGATTCTCACGGAGGAAGCCGACGAGCGCGCTTTCCTATGCCTCACTGAGGCCGGCACCGATACGAACGGTACGCTCAGGGAAAGCCGGGTCCAGCACGATGTCCTTTGTTTCTTTTGTTGGTTTGAACGCCGGAGCGCTCAGACTTGCACTCATTGCCGCTAAGCTCAGCGCGAGGGCGAGCCGGCGCAAGCTGCGGTTTGCATTCTTCTTTTTTCCTATGCGATCACCGGCGATTCCGCTAGGTTCGATCCGGCGAGATCTTGTTTCCGGTGAGATCTTGTAGTTTCCCACCACGGTCGAGAGGTCCACGAGGTGCCGGCATCTTCATCTTGAGATACGCCGTGTGGGTCGAGGCCATGAAGGCCGCCAGTGCCGGTCTCCCCAGCAGAGCATGGTACGGACTATCTAAGTCCACCACCTCAAACTCAAGGTTTTCAACCCGGCAATTGTCACGTCCTCCAAACGACACATCCACCGGACTTTTCCAACCGGTGCACGGGACAAACCGGAACGATTCCATGGAACGTCGTGTGCGTTGGCTGAAGCATGTTTTACGTTATGCCTAGCGTATGCATGGTGTGCTTGTACATTATGTTTATGCTGCTCCCATTGTCTATCAGCACCTTGCTGAACTTGACGCGAGTCGTGGACCCCTTCATGATTGGGTCCACCACGAGAGCGTAGCCACCCGGGTTCGGCATGATTTTAGGATGATCCCGGTATGACCATGAGAGTTCTTGCTCTGACCAGGGCATGTATTTTGGCACTGCCGGCATCACTGCGTTCACCTCCATGGAACGACGGCGCAGGCTTTGCTTGTCTGTCGGCTCGGTTACGAACACGACACAGCACACATCGGGGTCCTTATAAACGTTCCGGCCCAAGGGTGTCGGTGGAGGTGGTTGGCCGTAGCCTTCTCCCACGATTGACTTCGCTGATACTTGCTGCTGTTTTGCTGAGGGTGTACCGGTAAGGCGTTTGCCCGGTAGCGGTGGTGGTGGTGGTAGGCTGCTCTGCGCGCGGCATGTCCGGTGGCGGCATCATTGCATTGCCTCCTTGCCCTTGGGTGTCTTTTACCGCCCCCTTTTGCATCAAGTACTTGGTCCAGGTACAATCTTTTGTCAGGTGGTTCGACGGGTGAGCCGGATTCGGCGTGTGCCACCGGCAGGGTTGATCCATGGCAGCTTCCATGGTGTACTTCGCGGGTTCTTGCCAGTTCTATTTCTGGCCCTAGGGTTTCTTTTCGACCCACTGTTTCTTAGGACCAGCCCATGGCTGCGATCCGGTTCTTTGCCTCTGGCTGCCGCTGGCATCGAGTTTTCTGCCACGACAGCAACTTGCTGCGAGCCATACCTTCGATCCGGGAAATCTTCCCTCCTCTTGTTGTTCCGGTTGTCTCGATACTGTTGCTGAGGCGGGTTTGATTGTTCCGGCTCAGCTTGTATCGCCGGTTGCATTGGGTCTCCCAACGCGTAGTTATCCGCCACACGCATCATCTCCGCCAACGTTGTTGGCATGTTCCTCTGCAGCCTTTGCCACAAAGGCGAACCTCGCCGGCATCCTTGGCTAAACCAAGCGATGGCCTGCGCCTCTATCACTCCTTCACAAGAATTTCTGGTGGAGTTCCACCGGGTCAGGTAATCCCGATCTGTTTCTTGCGGGCGCTGCACGCACAAAGCGAGCTGCTGAGGCCTGTTTGGCCTTCCAGTAGAGTCTTCTTGAAGTTACTCACAAAAGCTTCCTCAAAATCCAACCAGCCATTTATGCTTCCTTCCGGCAAGTTGTTCGGCCAGATTCTTGCCGGTCCTACTAGGAACGTCGGCACAATTCTCACGGCCCAACGCCGGTTTCCTCCTCCAGCTATGACTCCTCCGCCACCAGCAACGTATACCGCGGTCACGTAATCCGCGAGCCAGTCTTCCGGCTTAGTGGTGCCATCGTATGTTTTGGTGTCACGAGGCAACTGAAAGTTGCGAACTGGTGGTGGCTCCTTCATGATCCTTGGGCCAAAGCATTTTGGACCCGGAGGACCCTCTGCTTCAATCATTTCAGACAGGTATACTCTGTCCAGACGATGCCTCGCATCCCGTTCCGGCAAGTTTCTTTCCCCCAACCGCTCTCCCAGAGGTTTCCGGTAAGCGGTGAGTCTTGTTGAATCAGCTTCATCGTAATGTTCTGGTGCCGCGGCCCTTGCCTGCCGGTACCTTGGTGGAGGCATCTCTTCCTCATCATCATACGCTGCTCTTGCAGCCGGATAGTTTTGCCCGGTTTCATGTCTACCGGCATGATTGTTTCCGGCATAGCCTTCCTTGGCGTAGCCTCGCTCTGCCCCTTGGCTTTTTCTACCGGCATCGTGTTGCCCGGCTTTCTGTTTACCGGCAAGGACCGGATCATACACAGTCATCTGCCGTGCATTTACTTCTTTTTCTCTTCTTCTGTCCGGATGGGGGGACGAGGCCTGCCCATGGGACTTGCTTCCGGCATTCTTCGTTGAACGCGCAGATTTCGAGGCTATAGCCTTGTTTAGCTTGGCTAGCTGCTCAGCATTTTGCTGCTCTACAGTGTCTAGCAGCTCTCTGACACGCTCTTGTTGTTTTGCCAGAGCCTCTCCGGTAAGCGAGTCACACAGATCTACAGCAGCCTTAGCAGCTTTTATGGTTTTATCAAGACTCTTGTACTTAGGTTTCTCTACAATGCTAGCGGATGCGAGAGGTACTCTTGCCGGTAAGAACTTCCTTACGCAGATCCTCATCTAGATTGCGAGCCTTAAGCCGGTTTTCCGGTATCCTAGCGGCATGAGCGCTAACGAAGCAAAGCCATGGGCAGCGTTATACTCACGTACGGTTAGGTTCAGCTCGCGGCTGCGCCACGACGACGTCCTTGCCGCTCTCGAGTATCTTCGGCGCTGCGCCTCCGGCTCCGCCTGAGCCGTTGCCGGGTCGATGTTACGCGCGATGGGGGTTGCCGGCGCGTTCATCGCCGCTTGGAGAGGTGTTGCCGGTGGTGCGGAAGACGCTCCGGCGCGCGGTGTCGCGCTCCAGCGGTGGCTTGGCCGCACGGGTCGCGGCCGCACGATCAGCAACTTCGTCCGCAGCCTCCTTGCCCGCGCCGGCTACGCCAGCCATCATCACCTCGACGCTTCCAGCGGCGCGGCCTGCACAAAGCCACCTTGGCGGGTCCGGTGCCACCGGCACCGGCGAGAGGCGCTGGCGCACGGGGACGGTGCCGAAGTAGACGCGGTGGCTGCCGAACTCGATGATGCGGCCGTTCTTGGGGAAGATGCCGCCGTTGGCGAAGCAGCCCGCGTTGTCGTTGATGAAGTCGATGGAGTAGAAGCTACGGACGGCGCGAGACAGCTGTCCGCTCGCCGGCGAACTCGAGGAGGCGCGCCCGAATATGTATTCCGGCATGCGCCACTTCATGCCCCACGGTGGGCGCCAAGCGTCGTCGTGGTGAACGGACGGATGCCATAGGATGGCTTAAGTTGGGGCCGAATGGACGCAAGAGGATTCGGGGGAGGGTTTGTGATTAGATGGGATGAACTTCCGGATGGTTTCCTCAAGAACTTAGCCAAGGCTAGAGGTTGAAGAAGAAAGACATAAGGAAGAACTCGCTCTAGATCATCATCTTTGTTGATCTCAACAGGCTACAAGTTTCTCAGTACAAGCTATTCTGTATACATGCGCGTCTGTCTATAAGAAGGGCTGCCCCCTCTCCTTATATAGGGGAGAGGTGGCTTACATGGCAAGAAACCCTAATAGCATCTTTGACTAGACAAACCACTTTACAAAGCTACTTTAATCATAGAAGACACCGGAGTCCTCTTTAATCAGAGATGCTGACGTCCTCCGGCTTCTTTGACCGTCATCCTTCTCTTTATCGTCGGCCCTTCGTCTAAAGTTACTTTGCTTAGCTCATCTTTGTCTTCTAGCCACTGGAGAGAATCTTTGACCGAGTCCTGCCGACTTGCTCGTTCTTCCGGTAATCCGGTATCTTCTTACACGGTTCCGGCATACCCCTCCCGGGGATACCGGCTTAGCTCCATTTAGCTAAGTTCTTATCTTTAAGTTCCGGTACGAACATTAAACCGGTATCTTGATGGCTCAAACCATCCGGTTTGGCATGCCTTTGGCATACCGGGGGTCATCCCCCCAACAAGTTCTGTTGAAAATGTGTAGCAGCTACTTTTGCACGGAGGCGCCGCCCATATATGGTCGCCGGCGTCAGCCATGCACGGCGGCGCCGCCCATATATGGTTGCCGGCGTCAGCCATGTATTGAAAAAATTGGGCATGGATTCCCCTAAAAATTGGGCATGGAGTCCCCAAAACATTGGGCACAAATTCG
>NC_061508.1:189219324-189251130 GCF_022539505.1 Lolium rigidum
AATAATGGGTTGTCTCCCATAAGCGCTTTTCTTTAACGCCTTTTAGCTAGGCATGATAATTTTCATGATGCTCTTATAAAGATGAGAGTTGAGTATAAGAGAGCATCAAGAAGCATATATAAAACATTTTTAAATCTAACACTCTTCCTATGCATAGGAGCCTTGTAAGAAAACAAGTCAATGAAGAACAAAGTGAGTAGCATAGGAAGACAAAACAAGTGTAACTTCAAAAATTTCAACACAAGGAGAGGAGACTTAATATTATTGTGATATATGAAATCGTGTCTCCCTCTCTCATAAGGACCAGTAGGTCTTAAAGTACCCAGCAAATAAAAGCAAATCAAGAGAAAGCTCAAAATATTCATCATAAAGAGAAGAACTTTAGTAACATGAATATTTCTATACCCATACTTTCCTCTCTCAAAATAATTTTCAGTGGCATCATGAATAAACTCAACAATATAGCTATCACATAAAGCATTCTTATCATGATCCACATGCATAAAAGTATCATTACCCTCCACATAAGCATAATCAGTTTTATTAGTAATAGTGGGAGTAAAACTATCACAACCATCACTGTAATCATCATAAATTGCAGGCATGGTATAATCATAATAAACTTTATCCTCCATAGTAGGTGGCACTAAAATACCACTATCATTATAATCATCATAAATGGGAGGCAAAGTATCATCAAAGAAAATTTTCTCCTCAAAACTTGGGGGACTAAAAATATCACAACCAGCTTCCCCAAGCTTAGACTTTTCCATAGCATTAAAAATAATAGTGTTCAAAGAATTCATGCTAAAAACATTGCTACAAATATTTTGCAAACAAAGTTCCATGGGTTTTTTAATTCTCTCTTCAAACACATCATGTCCTAATTCAATATAAATTTCATAAAGATCTCTAATTTTTTTGTTGTTTTCCATTAAGCCTAACTAGTGAAAATAAAAACAAGAGACAAAAAGATAAAATTGCAGAATCTAAGGGAAATAGCTTCGAGCACTCACACACCGGAAACAATGCTAGGAAATAGCTTAGTAGTCGGAGGATGTGAATACCTTTTACCTTACCTCCCCGGCAACAGCGCCAGAAAATAGCTTGATGTCTACGTGTGCTTCTATTCTTGTAGACAATGTTGGGCCTCCAAGAGCAGAGGTTTGTATAACAGCAACAAGTTTCCCTTAAGTGAATCACACAAGGTTTATCGAACTCAGGGAGGTAGAGGTCAAAGATATCCCTCTCAAGCAACCCTGCAATTAAGATACATGAAGTCTCTTGTGTCCCCATGATGCGTGTAGTTGACACGTCCGTTGGGAACCCCAAGAGGAAGGTGTGATGCGCACAGCGGCAAGTTTCCCTCAGTAAGAAACCAAGGTTTAATCGAACCAGTAGGAGTCAAGAAGCACGTTGAAGGTTGATGGCGGCGAGATGTAGTGCGGCGCAACACCGGAGATTCCGGCGCCAACGTGGAACCCGCACAACACAACCAAAGTACTTTGCCCCAACGAAACGAGTGAGGTTGTCAATCTCACCGGCTTGCCGTAACAAAGGATTAACCGTATTGTGTGGAAGATGATTGTTTGCGGACAAAACAGTAAAACAAGTATTGCAGCAGATTTGTATTTCAAGTATTAAAGAATGGACCGGGGTCCACAGCTCACTAGAGGTGTCTCTCCCATAAGATAAAAGCATGTTGGGTGAACAAATTACGGTCGGGCAATTGACAAATATAGAGGGCATAACAATGCACATACATGACATGATAAGTATAGTGAGATTTAATTGGGCATTACGACAAAGTACATAGACCGCCATCCAACCGCATCTATGCCTAAAAAGTCCACCTTCAGAGTTATCATCCGAACCCCCTCCAGTATTAAGTTGCAAAGCAACGAGACAATTGCATTAAGTATGGTGCGTAATGTAATCAACAACTACATCCTCGGACATAGCGCCAATGTTTTATCCCTAGTGGCAACAAGACAACACAACCTTAGAACTTTCGTCACTCGTCCCGGTGTCAATGCAGGCATGAACCCACTATCGAGCATAAATACTCCCTCTTGGAGTTAAAAGTAAAAACTTGGCCAGAGCCTCTACTAGAAACGGAGAGCATGCAAGATCATAAACAACACATGTGTAATAACTTGATAATTAACATGACATGGTATTCTCTATCCATCGGATCCCGACAAACACAACATATAGAATTACAGATAGATGATCTTGATCATGTTAGGCAGCTCACAAGATCCAACAATGAAGCACAATGAGGAGAAGACAACCATCTAGCTACGGCTATGGACCCATAGTCCAGGGGTGAACTACTCACTCATCACTCCGGAGGCGACCATGGCGGTGTAGAGTCCTCCGGGAGATGAATCCCCTCTCCGGCAGGGTGCCGGAGGAGATCTCCGAGATCCCCCGAGATGGGATCGGCGGCGGCGGCGTCTCGATGAAGGTTTTCCGTATCGTGGTTTTTCGCCTCGGGGGTTTCGCGACGGAGGCTTTAAGTAGGCGGAAGGGCAGCAGTCGGGGGCCGGACGAGGGGCCACACCACGGGTCGGCGCGGCCAAGACCTGGGCCGCGCCGCCCTATGGTTTGGCCACCTCGTGGCCCCACTTCGTGTGTTCTTCGGTCTTCCGGAAGCTCCGTGGAAAAATAGGCACTCGGGTCTTCGTTTCGTCCAATTCCAAGAATATTTCGTTACTAGGATTTCTGAAACCAAAAACAGCAGAAAACAGGAACTGGCACTTCGGCATCTTGTTAATAGGTTAGTTCCAGAAAATGCACGAATATGACATAAAGTGTGCATAAAACATGTAGGTATCATCAATAATATGGCATAGAACATAAGAAATTATCGATACGTCGGAGACGTATCAGCATCCCCAAGCTTAGTTCTCGCTCGTCCCGAGCAGGTAAAACGATAACAAAGATAATTTCTCGAAGTGATATGCCATCATAACCTTGATCATACTATTTGTAAACATATGTAGTGAATGCAACGATCAAAGCAATGGTAATGACATGAGTAAACAAGTGAATCATAAAGCAAAGACTTTTCATGAATAGTACTTCAAGACAAGTATTAATAAGTCTTGCATAAGAGTTAACTCATAAAGCAATAAATCAAAGTAAAGGCATTGAAGCAACACAAAGGAAGATTAAGTTTCAGCGGTTGCTTTCAACTTGTAACATGTATATCTCATGGATAATAGTCAACATAGAGTAATATAACAAGTACAATATGCAAGTATGTAGGAATCAATGCACAGTTCACACAAGTGTTTGCTTCTTGAGGTGGAGAGAGATAGGTGAACCGACTCAACATAAAAGTAAAGAGAATGGTCCTTCAAAGAGGAAAGCATCGATTGCTATATTTGTGCTAGAGCTTTTATTTTGAAAGCATGAAACAATTTTGTCAACGGTAGTAATAAAGCATATGAGTTATGAAAATTATATCTTACAAGTTGCAAGTCTCATGCATAGTATACTAATAGTGCCCGCACCTTGTCCTAATTAACTTGGACTACCGGATCTTTGCAATGCACATGTTTTGACCAAGTGTCACAATGGGGTACCTCCATGCCGCCTGTACAAAGGTCTAAGGAGAAAGCTCGCATTTTGGATTTCTCGCTTTTGATTATTCTCAACTTAGACATCCATACCGGGACAACATGGACAACAGATAATGGACTCCTCTTTAATGCATAAGCATGTGGCAACAATTATTATTCTCATATGAGATTGGGGATATATGTCCAAACTGAAACTTCCACCATGAATCATGGCTTTAGTTAGCGGCCCAAAGTTCTTCTCTAACAATATGCATGCTCCAACCATGAAGGTGGTAGATCTCTCTTGCTTCGGACAAGACGGACATGCATAGCAACTCACATGATATCCAACAAAGAATAGTTGATGGCGTCCCCGAAACATGGTTATCGCTCAACAAGCAACTTAATAAGAGATAAAGTGCATAAGTACATATTCAATACTACAATAGTTTTTAAGCTATTTGTCCCATGAGCTATATATTGCAAAGGTGAATGATGGAATTTTAAAGGTAGCACTCAAGCAATTTACTTTGGAATGGCGGATAAATACCATGTAGTAGGTAGGTATGGTGGACACAAATGGCATAGTGGTTGGCTCAAGTATTTTGGATGCATGAGAAGTATTCCCTCTCGATACAAGGTTTAGGCTAGCAAGGTTATTTGAAACAAACACAAGGATGAACGGTACAGCAAAACTCACATAAAAGACATATGGTAAACATTATAAGACTCCATACCGTCTTCCTTGTTGTTCAAAACTCAATACTAGATGTTATCTAGACTCTAGAGAAACCAAATATGCAAACCAAATTAGCAAGCTCTAAGTATTTCTTCATTAATGGGTGCAAAGTATATGATGCAAGAGCTTAAACATGAGCACAACAATTGCCAAGTATCAAATTATCCAAGACATTTTAGAATTACTACATGTATCATTTTCCAATTCCAACCATATAACAATATAACGAAGAAGAAACTTCGCCATGAATACTATGAGTAGAGCCTAAGGACATATTTGTCCATATGCAACAGCGGAGCGTGTCTCTCTCCCATAAAGTGAATGCTAGGATCCATTTTATTCAAACAAAACAAAAACAAAAACAAACCGACGCTCCAAGCAAAGTACATAAGATGTGACGGAATAAAAATATAGTTTCGGGGAGGAACCCGATAATGTTGTCGATGAAGAAGGGGATGCCTTGGGCATCCCCAAGCTTAGACGCTTGAGTCTTCTTATAATATGCAGGGGTGAACCACCGGGGCATCCCCAAGCTTAGAGCTTTCACTCTCCTTGATCATATTGCATCATACTCCTCTCTTGATCCTTGAAAACTTCCTCCACACCAAACTCGAAACAACTCATTAGAGGGTTAGTGCATAAACAAAATTCACATGTTCAGAGGTGACACAATCATTCTTAACACTTCTGGACATTGCATAAAGCTACTGGACATTAGTGGATCAAAGAAATTCATCCAACATAGCAAAAGAGGCAATGCGAAATAAAAGACAGAATCTGTCAAAACAGAACAGTCCGTAAATATGGATTTTATTAGGCCACCAGACTTGCTCAAACGAAAATGCTCAAATTGAATGAAAGTTGCGTACATATCTGAGGATCATGCTCGTAAATTGGCGTAATTTTCTGTGCTACCTACAGGGAGATAGACCCAGATTCGTGACAGCAAAGAATTCTGAAACTGCGCAGTAATCCAAATCTAGTACTTACTTTTCTATCAAAGACTTTACTTGGCACAACAAAACATAAAACTAAGATAAGGAGAGGTTGCTACAGTAGTAAACAACTTCCAAGACACAAATATAAAACAAAAATACTGGAGTAAAAACATGGGTTGTCTCCCATAAGCGCTTTTCTTTAACGCCTTTCGGCTAGGCGCAGAAAGTGTATCTCAAGTAACATCGAGAGATGAAGCATCAACATCATAATTTGTTCTAATAATAGAATCATAAGGTACCTTCATTCTCTTTCTAGGGAAGTGTTCCATACCTTTCTTGAGAGGAAATTGATATTTAATATTACCTTCCTTCATATCAATAGTAGCACCAACGGTTCGAAGAAAAGGTCTTCCCAATATAATGGGGCAAGATGCATTGCATTCAATATCCAAGACAACAAAATCAACGGGGACAAGGTTATTGTTAACCATAATATGAACATTATCAACTTTCCCCAAAGGTTTCTTTTTAGCATTATCAGCGAGATTAACATCCAAATAACAATTTTTCAATGGTGGCAAGGCAAGCATATCATAGACTTTTTTAGGCATAACAGAAATATGTAACACCCCAACTTTTGCAACCATGTTTTGTTGTCCTTAGTGCAAAAATTAGGGGGAACAAAAACTTTTTCTATAAACTAATTAGATGAATTGCCTTGATCTGTTTGAAATGATTTGATCTCGTTGGTAGATGAATTGTCTTGATTTGCTTGTTGAGTTTTGTCTTGAGCTACCTCAAAGAAAAACACCTCTAGTGGTAAAATTATCCTTGAATTCAAAACATGGGATCATCTACCCCTTAATACAACCTTCTCTCTTACCCTAGTCAAAAACCCTAAGGCATTATAAAATTTTGGCTAAGTCCCAAAATCTGTTTAAGGTTCCATTTTGGAACCCCTGGATTAAGCCACCCCTTGCCATCTAAGGCAATGCACTTGGTCCTAGACCTACCTTATCATGAGCACTTCCCAACCATGTCCTTACCTTGAACCAAATCTTTCTTATACCCACTTATCCTTGATGATTTTGAAGCCAAGTCAATAAGATGTTATGGCAGGCTTAAAATGTTCCAACTTTGGCAGTTGTTTCTTAAGCACCCACTACTGTTATTGGTGATCTCAACACACGGATCTCATCTATACAACACCCTCTACAACTTCCACGTCGTGCATGTCCCATGCAACCCTTGAAATTCTTATATTCACTTGATCTTCTACCCTATCTAGTGTTACACCACTAGATCCCATTTTCAACTTCCATACCTTGTCTACTTTTAATTGATGTCCTAATCTTCAACACCTTGGTGTGAAAATGATATCCACACTAGGAGATCATCACATACCCTTGAGTTCTTACTCTCCTAAAAATTTATTTACTTTTCTTTCTCCCAAAATCTCTAAAACCCTAATGCTTTCCTCTCTAGTTTCCTCACAAAACTATTTCTAGTTTTGTCAAACCTTTTCAAATATTTTTTCTCAAATAAAATAGGGAATGAGAGTGGAATTTAAAATCACCTTATTTCCATCCAAAAATAAATTATGTATAATTAATCTCTTGTTTTATTTTGTTTTCACCAATATGCATGTTAATGGTATACATGCCTTTTTCTTGCACTTTGCTTTACCAAGTAATTTTTGAGAAAGGTCCACTTAGCCTTATCATTCAAATAGTCCTTTTCCATTCAAAATATCATCTTGGCTACTTTAAATTTTCTTAAAGGCAAGACCAAACTTCAAAATTCGATCAACCCTCATATAATTTTTGAAGACCATTCCTCAGCCACATCTCTCTCAACTATTCTTTAACATCATCATCTAACCATCTCCCTTGGTCCAAGTATGATTAGCAAAGGAGATAGCCGGCCATGCCAACTTGGCGCATGCACAATACCCTCCCATCCCTCTCTCTTGTCTTGCTCCACTATGGACAGCCACAACCCGCACCACTCCCTCCCCCAAGGTCAACTTGCTTGGATCAGCACACCCTCCCTCTTGTTTACTCCCTTGTCTCTTTCCCTTCCCAATGCCATCAATGGCACTTGAGCATGGTTTTGGCTAGGATCTTGAAGAGATCTTGTTGCAGCCCTCTCCTCCATCCACCAAAGACAAGCTTCAAAACCCTACACTAGCCCTGGACATCATAAAGACAGCCCTAGACAGCCTCTAGCCCCTCCATCCCTCCTCTCTCTCTTGGTGGTCACCCAATTTCGGTCCGGACCACAACCAGCGCCCCAGCCCCCGAGACCACGCCAAGAAGACGTCCTGGCATCCCTCTCCCCTATGTGCATGCTCCCGAGGCCAGGACTGCCCCGCAAAATTCTCTCTCGTGCTCGCCATGGACGTGATCACCCCGTCCTGATCTTGCTCGCGCGTTCCCAGACCCGTAGGCCTCCTTTGGCCACTTCTAGCTGTAACCTGCAACGGCACCGCACCAGGACCCGAACGCAATGATGACACGCAATGCTCCTTCACCCAAGACCGAGCACGCTTCATCGAACACCTTCTCGCACGCGCAGAGACCACCTCGTATCGGGAGAATCAGCACGCGTATCTCCGGGATTTTTGCTGCACTAGATCCCCCACTGGATGCCGTGCAAGATGCTACCATGCAGCCTGTCCATTCGCGCTCAAACCTTACGCGCCCCCGACCACGTACACTCCGTCCACCGTACGCCGCGCATGGACTATAAAAGCCATGCCCGAGGCCCCCGACCCCTCCTCTCGCCACTCCCCTCTCCCAGCTCACTTCTTCGGCACACACCACCTCTCCCACCTCCCCAGACCACCACAGAGAGCGCTGAGGCGCTCTGCCCTGCTGCTGCTCGCCGGCAAGCACGCCGCTGCCGTGGTCACCGCGAGATGGCGGGAGAAGAACACGCTCGCCGCGGCCTCCTTCTTCTTTTCCTTCTAACCCGTCTGCTCACCACTCTCTGCACGACCTAACGCGCGCCTCCGTCTTCCCCAGGTCAGCCGGAGCTCGCCGCCGCCAAGTCCGCCCTTCGGGTGCTGTGAGGACGCCGCCAGGACGAGCCGCCCCTGGACGCGCGCCCTGGACCGCCGCGACCCGCCGCCACCCGCGACGACCTCGCCGTCGCCGGCGAGCCCGCCTCCGCCGGTGAGTCCCTGGCTGCCCCTCCCGTTTCTTTCCAGGTCGCCTCCGTTCGCCGCCCGCGTCGCTGCGGGGTATCGCGGGAGAACGACGCCCCGAGCGTCTGCATGGGCCACTTGGCCACGTAGGCCATGCAGCTGGGCCCCGCCCCGGGCCCTCTCTCCTTTTATTTCTCCTTATTTTTATTTCCCTCCCCATCCACTCGGCAAACCACCTGGGCCGGCCCAATCTCCACCTCATGCGCGGCCCAGGCTTTCCCGCCCCTTTTAAAATTTTGAAATTTCTGTTTTTAGTTTAAAAACCAGTAGCACTCAAATGCCAATAACTTCAGTTATACAATCTCAAATCAAATGGAACCAAATGCATTAGATCAGAAATTCAATTACCTTTCCAATGCCACTGGCCTCATATTTTTAGGATTTTTGTACGAATTCTAGTGCATTAAACATGATCACTGTTTAGTGTTTGTAATTTTAAAAATTGTAGGATTAATATTTTTGGATGAATCCAATTGTGTTGACTTTGTTTTGTTACTGGCCATCTAGGAAAAATACTGTTAGTCTCTGTTAATGAAATTTTTGTCTCTGTTTGCAAGTGTATATGTGTCACATGCAATGATGATTTGAAATCTCTTTGAGTTATTCAAACCCTTGTCATCACTTTGTTTTAAAAGTAGCCAACCTATGTTTTATTCTTGACAAACAAAACCTCCCAAGATTAAACCAAGCTCTATTGTTTTGCTTAAGTTTTCAAAATGGTGTGGCATATTGTTTACTTCCTGGTATTGGGTAGTATTTGTGCAAACAAAATAAAAGAGATAAATAATTTCTACCTCTTCAAAAATGTTTGAAAAATAAAAGATGAATGTTTTGAGGCCAAAAGCTTTGCACTTGTCTTCTTGATAGTGTTACCTACCAGGGGATGTTTAAATTCATGCCTTGGTGGTGACCATAGAGACAATTGCTCATTTGTGAAGCTTTCATGCTTTTATCAAGTAAAATAAATGGGTTTTCTTTTATAAAGTTGTTTTGAAATATCTATAAGTCCTTAACATGATAGCCCTTAGTTGAGTGGTTAGTTTCTGATTGTCGCTTGTTTGTTTTATTAGTGCAATGTGTTGATTGTGTTCCTTTTATATTTTCCGGCGATAGATGCGAACAATTACGGAGAAGACGAAGAAGTGGATCGGACGAGGATTTTATTTATATTGTTGGGATTCTTATATTAATGGAGTTGAAGAAGTCCAGGGACAAATAAGCCAAGGCAAGCCATCTTTTGATCTCTTGCTAATTATCCTCTTTGTTGTGTTCATTGTTCCATTATATGCTTGGTTCCTTGTATCTTGTGTTATGATTGGTCCTCTACTATGCATACTTGCTCCCAAGTATGTTGAACCCCTTGCTGATGTTATGCATGCTTACCCTAAGCATGTATGCCCCCTTGACCACATATATTATCATCTTCTTAGTGGTATGATGATTAACATCATGACCCTTGTTTAATCATACTACTTATGTTGTCCCTACGCATGCTTATCCTAAGTATGTATGATCCCCTTGACACCTCTTTTATCACCTCCTTAATGGTATGATGGCTAGCATCATGCCATTGTTGTCTCTTAGTTCTTACATGAAACTATAGGTTGGGAACCCCTTGGAAAAATACCTTGTTGAAAAGAATTTTTGGAAAACCTTGGGTGAGTTGGACTTACCTAAGTGTGTGTTTATGAAAAAAAAGGATCTTGGCAAAGATGGTTGGAAAGAGAATCTTGTTTATGAAAACTTTGGCGCCTAAGTATTCACCCGTGACAATTAACCCGCGCAACCACAGCTACTCCAACGTGGGCACGGAGCTTAGCTTGACGTTTGTTCTTCTTAGCATGAGGCACCGCACAACTATACAAGGGTACGGTTACCCCCGAGTCCGGGTTGTCATGGTTGGGACAATAGTATAACGGGAGGCCTTCGGGGCTGACCCGTCCGGAAGACACTATGGGTCTCCCGGCTTGGCGGTGGAGCCACGCTCAAAGGGAGGTGAGCTGCCACGGTGCCGGGGAGGTACATACTCCATAGGGTAGGACCTCTTGCTAAGTTGAATGGGCGAAAGGCTATGTTCGGGTATCCGTCGTGGCATATGTTGTTATGCGGGGATGATGCCCACACGATAGGTATCCGGATAGAGGTGGGGAAAGTGTGCAAACTCTGCAGAGTAAAATCTATTCGAATAGCTGCGTCCGCGGTCATGGACGGTTGGAATGGCCGTTGCTTAGCTCCGATGAGTTTTGGTTTACAAAATGGTTTGGCAAATGAAAGGAAAGAACTTGTTTTGAAGTACCGGAAGGGTACGGGAAAGGTTGTGTCGACCATATGGAGATGGTCGGGGAGGACAAATAAATTGGGTTACCCCATCCTAGTGTTTTATGTTGTGGATATCTTTTGAAGTATCTTCTTCAACAAAGATATAGAGATGTCATAGAAATGTCTTATCACCCTCTTAGTGTCCCCTTCAACTGTGATGTGGGATGCTATATCCACAAGAGAAACTTATTCTCTTTCACATGCTATATCCACAAGAGAAACTTATTCTCTTTCACATGCTATATCCACAAGAGAAACTTATTCTCTTTCACATGCTATATCCACAAGAGAAACTGATTCTCTTCACATGCTATATCCACCAGAGAAACTATTCTTCCTCTCTTGTCTTCTTTAGTTAGAATTGTTATCACCTTCTTGATGGTTTGCGAGTACAATTCAAATGTACTCACGGCTTTGTCCCCGGCTATTTACTTGGCCGGACTCGGAGGACTTCGACGGATAAAGAAGGAGTTGACGACGTCTATGCGAGCTAGGAACGTCTTCCCAGTCAGTTGCCTGTAGGGTTAAGGCAGATGACTTGGGCTCTACGCTGCTGAAGTGATTCTGCTACTCTGATGATTAGATTAGGCACTTCGAGGCTATCTTGTAAAGATGGGTCATGTGACCTTATTGTAATTTTCTTATTTCGTTTTGTAAAGGATGATCTAATTTGATATCAGTTCGGTTATGTGTTCACGGCACACTGATCATGGGAACGTGAACTGTATACATAACAGGGTATTTCGGACAGCTAGTCCGGGGTCCCCACAGAGCTGGTATCAGAGCCATCCTGACTGTAGGAGACCTTAGTTAGCATGGACGTTAGTTAGGAAACAAGTACTTGGGCAACACTATTTACCAAACAAATTCTTTCTTTAGTCGGAAGCATAGCTTCTACTCCTCTTGTTTCTTCAAAACTTCTAAATTCTTATCTCTCCGCTTTATAGAAGTGTTTGAAAATTCTTACTCTATTGTCTCATCCACTTCAAACCTACATATTGGACGATGTCCCCAACTCGGACCGGAGACTCGAACTCAAAGATACATCAATCCCTCGAGAAGACTCATGAATCTCCAACGACGACTATTGAAGATTGGAGGCCGACTTAGTGTGCACATAAAAGAATAATAAGATCATGTCTTTGGTTGTCACCAAAGTGTGTCAAGGAGCTGACCTTGTTCCTCCGTGGACTTGCACTTTTGCAGTCGCCAGGGATCGAGTCCTCAATTCTTGACTACTAATTTTTAGGCCAGCCACAAGAATATCTCGACTTCAGGAGCACCTCAACAGCTACCCCTTCGAAGACCTCACGTCCCTGGGATGTTGAGCAAGAAGACTACACCGTTTTATCCTCTACCTCAACATCGACGACTCAACACCAGGCCGCATCACCACCCTCTGCTTCGAGAAATCCTTGTTGAAGACGATGTCAACAAGCTGAAGACGCCAACATATGTGACCAGCCCCAAACCAATAGGATGGATAGGACAAACTCAATCGCTTTGATTGAGCTACCCCTGCGTATTAGGCATCCCTAGATGCTTAGAGTGCCTTGTCTGGTGTGATGATTGCTTGTAGTTTCCTCGTGTGTTGCCTTGAGTGTTTTTATCCATTTTGTTGTGTGTATGATTGTCTTGGTCTTTAGGCCTGAAAAACACTCTTAGTGTGACAACCCAACATAGGAAGCCTCCCAAAGATGTTTTCACCCCACCTACCTCACCAATAAAATGCTAATTTCTAGTTAATTGAATAAGTTAACGGATGGCTCTAACTTTAACCTCGTTAGCAGTTGATTTTTCAACCATGAGGAAAACTAACTCAAAGCCCTATCTGCGCTAACTACCTTCAAGATCAGCTGAAGCATCTCTACTACGCCAAGGAAGCGAAGCCGGTACCTTCAAGATTGATCGCATCTCTGCGAGAAGCCATACTAACTTGGTCTAACCTTGGAGTATAATCGCGCTAGCTTCAAGTATAACTTTTTGAAACTACCCTCTAACACACCGTCTAACAAGCTGAGAGGAAAATAGCGTCAAAGCCAAGCTACATCACATGATTCATCTGGTCCTCATAAAGTGAAGCTCCTGAAGATACCTCAAGACTCAAGATTAGGTGTAGTTTACCCGCTCACTTCTTAACTGGTATAAGTCAGCACCGACCCTCAAGCTGAAGATTGTCTTCGACGACCCTTGTTGTTGCTTCATATGGATACCAACTAGGTGTTTTATCAACTTACTAACTCACCGCGCGTCCCCTATGGTTTAGATAACACCGTGAGTGCCGCTTGAAGTTGTGGTCTGCACATCGCCCCCGAAGAATCTTCAACTGAATACGGAAGATCGACGACTTCTTCAGAAGCCCCAGAAAGGACTACAAGGCAGAAGCTCTTACTTTTTCCAAAAAGCCCGATGAAATTTTTTTAAGGGTGGAAGACTTCGTCTTCCACTAAAATTTAAAGTTAACTATAAAAGGTTTTCAACCCTGCTAAAGCACCGCTGGAGTGCACTAACTCTCCCATAATCTTGAACCCCCGCTAGGATCGTTTAAAAGTTACAGATCTAACACCTACATGGAGTAATCAACCTCTTCACGAAGCTCGCCATCGGCAGGAATCCCTCATGTCTCCCAGAAGATGGAGCAACGACCTTCTCAACAATGGCACATCTACAGAAGAATGGAATCTAACTTTAGTTAAACTTTACAACCCCTCTAGTTCTACGCTTAGTAATCTCGGGACGAGATTATTTTAAGGGTGGAAGATCTGTAACACCCCAACTTTTGCAACCATGTTTTGTTGTCCTTAGTGCAAAAATTAGGGGGAACAAAAACTTTTTCTATAAACTAATTAGATGAATTGCCTTGATCTGTTTGAAATGATTTGATCTGCTGGTAGATGAATTGTCTTGATTTGCTTGTTGAGTTTTGTCTTGAGCTACCTCAAAGAAAAACACCTCTAGTGGTAAAATTATCCTTGAATTCAAAACATGGGATCATCTACCCCTTAATACAACCTTCTCTCTTACCCTAGTCAAAAACCCTAAGGCATTATAAAATTTTGGCTAAGTCCCAAAATCTGTTTAAGGTTCCATTTTGGAACCCCTGGATTAAGCCACCCCTTGCCATCTAAGGCAATGCACTTGGTCCTAGACCTACCTTATCATGAGCACTTCCCAACCATGTCCTTGCCTTGAACCAAATCTTTCTTATACCCACTTATCCTTGATGATTTTGAAGCCAAGTCAATAAGATGTTATGGCAGGCTTAAAATGTTCCAACTTTGGCAGTTGTTTCTTAAGCACCCACTGCTGTTATTGGTGATCTCAACACACGGATCTCATCTATACAACACCCTCTACAACTTCCACGTCGTGCATGTCCCATGCAACCCTTGAAATTCTTATATTCACTTGATCTTCTACCCTATCTAGTGTTACACCACTAGATCCCATTTTCAACTTCCATACCTTGTCTACTTTTAATTGATGTCCTAATCTTCAACACCTTGGTGTGAAAATGATATCCACACTAGGAGATCATCACATACCCTTGAGTTCTTACTCTCCTAAAAATTTATTTACTTTTCTTTCTCCCAAAATCTCTAAAACCCTAATGCTTTCCTCTCTAGTTTCCTCACAAAACTATTTCTAGTTTTGTCAAACCTTTTCAAATATTTTTTCTCAAATAAAATAGGGAATGAGAGTGGAATTTAAAATCACCTTATTTCCATCCAAAAATAAATTATGTATAATTAATCTCTTGTTTTATTTTGTTTTCACCAATATGCATGTTAATGGTATACATGCCTTTTTCTTGCACTTTGCTTTACCAAGTAGTTTTTTAGAAAGGTCCACTTAGCCTTATCATTCAAATAGTCCTTTTCCATTCAAAATATCATCTTGGCTACTTTAAATTTTCTTAAAGGCAAGACCAAACTTCAAAATTCGATCAACCCTCATATAATTTTTGAAGACCATTCCTCAGCCACATCTCTCTCAACTATTCTTTAACATCATCATCTAACCATCTCCCTTGGTCCAAGTATGATTAGCAAAGGAGATAGCCGGCCATGCCAACTTGGCGCATGCACAATACCCTCCCATCCCTCTCTCTTGTCTTGCTCCACTATGGACAGCCACAACCTGCACCACTCCCTCCCCCAAGGTCAACTTGCTTGGATCAGCACACCCTCCCTCTTGTTTACTCCCTTGTCTCTTTCCCTTCCCAATGCCATCAATGGCACTTGAGCATGGTTTTGGCTAGGATCTTGAAGAGATCTTGCTGCAGCCCTCTCCTCCATCCACCAGCACAAGCTTCAAAACCCTACACTAGCCCTGGACATCATAAAGACAGCCCTAGACAGCCTCTAGCCCCTCCATCCCTCCTCTCTCTCTTGGTGGTCACCCAATTTCGGTCCGGACCACAACCAGCGCCCCAGCCCCCGAGACCACGCCAAGAAGACGTCCTGGCATCCCTCTCCCCTATGTGCATGCTCCCGAGGCCAGGACTGCCCCGCAAAATTCTCTCTCGTGCTCGCCATGGACGTGATCACCCTGTCTTGATCTTGCTCGCGCGTTCCCAGACCCGTAGGCCTCCTTTGGCCACTTCTAGCTGTAACCTGCAACGGCACCGCACCAGGACCCGAACGCAATGATGACACGCAATGCTCCTTCACCCAAGACCGAGCACGCTTCATCGAACACCTTCTCGCACGCGCAGAGACCACCTCGTATCGGGAGAATCAGCACGCGTATCTCCGGGATTTTTGCTGCACTAGATCCCCCACTGGATGTCGTGCAAGATGCTACCATGCAGCTGTCCATTCGCGCTCAAACCTTACGCGCCCCCGACCACGTACACTCCGTCCACCGTACGCCGCGCATGGACTATAAAAGCCATGCCCGAGGCCCCCGACCCCTCCTCTCGCCACTCCCCTCTCCCAGCTCACTTCTTCGGCACACACCACCTCTCCCACCTCCCCGCACCACCACGAGAGCGCCGAGGCGCTCTGCCCGCCGCCGCTCGCCGGCAAGCACGCCGCCGCCGTGGTCACCGCGAGATGGCGGGAGAAGAACACGCTCGCCGCGGCCTCCTTCTTCTTTTCCTTCTAACCCGTCCGCTCACCACTCTTCGCACGACCTAACGCGCGCCTCCGTCTTCCCCGAGTCAGCCGGAGCTCGCCGCCGCCAAGTCCGCCCGTCGGGTGCCGTGAGGACGCCGCCAGGACGAGCCGCCCTCGGACGCGCGCCCTGGACCGCCGCGACCCGCCGCCACCCGCGACGACCTCGCCGTCGGCCGGCGAGCCCGCCTCCGCCGGTGAGTCCCTGGCTGCCCCTCCCGTTTCTTTCCAGGTCGCCTCCGTTCGCCGCCCGCGTCGCTGCGGGGTATCGCGGGAGAACGACGCCCCGAGCGTCTGCATGGGCCACTTGGCCACGTAGGCCATGCAGCTGGGCCCCGCCCCGGGCCCTCTCTCCTTTTATTTCTCCTTATTTTTATTTCCCTCCCCATCCACCTGGCAAACCACCTGGGCCGGCCCAATCTTCACTACCCCGCCCGGCCCAGGCTTTCCCGCCCCTTTTAAAAATTTGAAATTTCTGTTTTTAGTTAAAAAACCAGTAGCACTCAAATGCTAATAACTTCAGTTATAAAATCTCAAATCAAATGGAACCAAATGCATTAGATCAGAAATTCAATTACCTTTCCAATGCCACTGGCCTCATATTTTTAGGATTTTTGTACGAATTCTAGTGCATTAAACATGATCACTGCATTCTGTTCAGTGTTTGTAATTTTAAAAATTGTAGGATTAATATTTTTGGATGAATCCAATTGTGTTGACTTTGTTTTGTTACTGGCCATCTAGGAAAAATACTGTTAGTCTCTGTTAATGAAATTTTTGTCTCTGTTTGCAAGTGTATATGTGTCACATGCAATGATGATTTGAAATCTCTTTGAGTTATTCAAACCCTTGTCATCACTTTGTTTTAAAAGTAGCCAACCTATGTTTTATTCTTGACAAACAAAACCTCCCAAGATTAAACCAAGCTCTATTGTTTTGCTTAAGTTTTCAAAATGGTGTGGCATATTGTTTACTTCCTGGTATTGGGTAGTATTTGTGCAAACAAAATAAAAGAGATAAATAATTTCTACCTCTTCAAAAATGTTTGAAAAATAAAAGATGAATGTTTTGAGGCCAAAATCTTTGCACTTGTCTTCTTGATAGTGTTACCTACCAGGGGATGTTTAAATTCATGCCTTGGTGGTGACCATAGAGACAATTGCTCATTTGTGAAGCTTTCATGCTTTTATCAAGTAAAATAAATGGGTTTTCTTTTATAAAGTTGTTTTGAAATATCTATAAGTCCTTAACATGATAGCCCTTAGTTGAGTGGTTAGTTTCTGATTGTCGCTTGTTTGTTTTATTAGTGCAATGTGTTGATTGTGTTCCTTTTATATTTTCCGGCGATAGATGCGAACAATTACGGAGAAGACGAAGAAGTGGATCGGACGAGGATTTTATTTATATTGTTGGGATTCTTATATTAATGGAGTTGAAGAAGTCCAGGGACAAATAAGCCAAGGCAAGCCATCTTTTGATCTCTTGCTAATTATCCTCTTTGTTGTGTTCATTGTTCCATTATATGCTTGGTTCCTTGTATCTTGTGTTATGATTGGTCCTCTACTATGCATACTTGCTCCCAAGTATGTTGAACCCCTTGCTGATGTTATGCATGCTTACCCTAAGCATGTATGCCCCCTTGACCACATATATTATCATCTTCTTAGTGGTATGATGATTAACATCATGACCCTTGTTTAATCATACTACTTATGTTGTCCCTACGCATGCTTATCCTAAGTATGTATGATCCCCTTGACACCTCTTTTATCACCTCCTTAATGGTATGATGGCTAGCATCATGCCATTGTTGTCTCTTAGTTCTTACATGAAACTATAGGTTGGGAACCCCTTGGAAAAATACCTTGTTGAAAAGAATTTTTGGAAAACCTTGGGTGAGTTGGACTTACCTAAGTGTGTGTTTATGAAAAAAAGGATCTTGGCAAAGATGGTTGGAAAGAGAATCTTGTTTATGAAAACTTTGGCGCCTAAGTATTCACCCGTGACAATTAACCCGCGCAACCACAGCCTACTCCAACGTGGGCACGGAGCTTAGCTTGACGTTTGTTCTTCTTAGCATGAGGCACCGCACAACTATACAAGGGTACGGTTACCCCCGAGTCCGGGTTGTCATGGTTGGGACAATAGTATAACGGGAGGCCTTCGGGGCTGACCCGTCCGGAAGACACTATGGGTCTCCTGGCTTGGCGGTGGAGCCACGCTCAAAGGGAGGTGAGCTGCCACGGTGCCGGGGAGGTACATACTCCATAGGGTAGGACCTCTTGCTAAGTTGAATGGGCGAAAGGCTATGTTCGGGTATCCGTCGTGGCATATGTTGTTATGCGGGGATGATGCCCACACGATAGGTATCCAGATAGAGGTGGGGAAAGTGTGCAAACTCGCAGAGTAAAATCTATTCGAATAGCCGCGTCCGCGGTCATGGACGGTTGGAATGGCTGTTGCTTAGCCTGATGAGTTTTGGTTTACAAAATGGTTTGGCAAATGAAAGGAAAGAACTTGTTTTGAAGTACCGGAAGGGTACGGGAAAGGTTGTGTCGACCATATGGAGATGGTCGGGGAGGACAAATAAATTGGGTTACCCCATCCTAGTGTTTTATGTTGTGGATATCTTTTGAAGTATCTTCTTCAACAAAGATATAGAGATGTCATAGAAATGTCTTATCACCCTCTTAGTGTCCCCTTCAACCGTGATGTGGGATGCTATATCCACAAGAGAAACTTATTCTCTTTCACATGCTATATCCACAAGAGAAACTTATTCTCTTTCACATGCTATATCCACAAGAGAAACTTATTCTCTTTCACATGCTATATCCACAAGAGAAACTGATTCTCTTCACATGCTATATCCACCAGAGAAACTATTCTTCCTCTCTTGTCTTCTTTAGTTAGAATTGTTATCACCTTCTTGATGGTTTGCGAGTACAATTCAAATGTACTCACGGCTTTGTCCCTGGCTATTTACTTGGCCAGACCTGGAGGACTTCGACAGATAAAGAAGGAGTTGACGACGTCTATGCGAGCTAGGAACGTCTTCCCAGTCAGTTGCCTGTAGGGTTAAGGCAGATGACTTGGGCTCTATGCTGCTGAAGTGATTCAGCTACTCTGATGATTAGATTAGGCACTTCGAGGCTATCTTGTAAAGATGGGTCATGTGACCTTATTGTAATTTTCTTATTTCGTTTTGTAAAGGATGATGTAATTTGATATCAGTTCGGTTATGTGTTCACGGCACACTGATCATGGGAACGTGAACTGTATACATAACAGGGTATTTCGGACAGCTAGTCCGGGGTCCCCACAAAATACTTGCACCAAGATCACAGAAAGCATTACAATCAAAATCTTTGACTCTCATTTTAATGATGGGCTCCCAACCATCCTCTAGCTTTCTAGGAATAGAAGTTTCAAGTTTTAGTTTCTCTTCTCTAGCTTTTATGAGAGCATTTGTAATATGTTTTGTGAAAGCCAAGTTTATAGCGCTAGCATTGGGACTCTTAGCAAGTTTTTGCAAGAACTTTATAACTTCAGAGATGTGGCAATCATCAAAATCTAAATCATTACAATCTAAAGCAATGGGATTATCATCCCCAAGGTTGGAAAAAATTTCAGCAGCTTTATCACGAGCGGTTTCAGCAGCTTTAGCAACTTCGAGTAATTTTGCGCGCTTTGCACTAGGAGTAGAAGCATTGCTAACACCAATTATTTTACCATTGATAGTAGGAGGTGCAGCAACATATGAATCATTAGCATTGCTAGTGGTGGTAATAGTCCAAACTTTAGCTACATTTTCCTTTTTAGCTAGTTTTTCATTTTCTTCTCTATCCCACCTAGCACGCAGTTCAGCCATTAATCTTATATTCTCATTAATTCTAACTTGGATGGCATTTGCTGTAGTAACAATTTTATTTTCAATATCCCTATTAGGCATAACTTTCGATTTCAAAAGATCAACATCGGAGGCAAGACTATCAACTCTAGAAACAAGAATATCAATTTTATTGAGCTTTTCCTCAACAGATTTGTTAAAGGCAGTTTGTGTACTAATAAATTCTTTAAGCATGGCCTCAAGTCCAGGGGGTGTATTCCTATTATTGTTGTAAGAATTCCCATAAGAATTAGCATAACCGTTACCATTATTATAAGGGTATGGCCTATAGTTATTACTAGAATTGTTCCGATAAGCATTGTTGTTGAAATTATTATTTTTAATGAAGTTTACATCAACATGTTCTTCTTGGGCAACCAATGAAGCTAATGGAACATTATTAGGATCAACATTAGTCCTATCATTCGCAAGCATAGACATAATAGCATCAACCTTATCTTTCAAGGAAGAGGATTCTTCAACAAAATTTACCTTCTTACCTTGTGGAGCTCTTTCCGTGTGCCATTCAGAGTAATTAACCATCATATTATCAAGGAGCTTTGTTGCTTCACCAAGAGTGATGGACATAAAGGTACCTCCAGCAGCTGAATCCAATAAATTCCGCGAAGAAAAATTTAGTCCTGCATAGAAGGTTTGGATGATCATCCAAGTAGTCAGTCCATGGGTTGGGCAATTTTTAACCAGAGATTTCATTCTTTCCCAAGCTTGAGCAACATGTTCATTATCTAATTGTTTAAAATTCATTATGCTACTCCTCAAAGATATAATTTTAGCAGGGGGATAATATCTACCAATAAAAGCATCCTTGCATTTAGTCCAGGAATCAATACTATTCTTAGGCAGAGATAGCAACCAATCTTTAGCTCTTCCTCTTAATGAGAAAGGGAAAAATTTTAATTTTATAATATCACCATCTACATCTTTATATTTTTGCATTTCACATAGTTCAACAAAATTATTGAGATGGGCAGCGAGCATCATCGGAACTAACACTGAGAAAATTGCTCTCGCATAACAAGATTAAGTAAAGCAGGTTTAATTTCAAAGAATTCTGCTGTAGTAGCAGGTGGAGCAATAGGTGTGTATAGGAAATCATTATTATTTGTGCTAGTGAAGTCACACAACTTAGTATTTTCAGGGTTGGCCATTTTAGCAATAGTAAATAAAGCAAACTAGATAAAGTAAATGCAAGTAAACTAATTTTTTTGTGTTTTTGATATAGAGTGCAAGACAGTAAAGCTAGCAACTAATTTTTTTGTGTTTTAATATAATGCAGCAAACAAAGTAGTAAATAAAATAAAGCAAGACAAAAACAAAGTAAAGAGATTGAGAAGTGGAGACTCCCCTTGCAGCGTGTCTTGATCTCCCCGGCAACGGCGCCATAAATTTGCTTGATGCATGTAGTTGACACGTCCGTTGGGAACCCCAAGAGGAAGGTGTGATGCGCACAGCGGCAAGTTTCCCTCGCAAGAAACCAAGGTTTAATCGAACCAAGTAGGGAGTCAAGAAGCACGTTGAAGGTTGATGGCGGCGAGATGTAGTGCGGCGCAACACCGGAGATTCCGGCGCCAACGTGGAACCTCGCACAACACAACCAAAGTACTTTGCCCCAACGAAACAGATGAGGTTGTCAATCTCACCGGCTTGCTGTAACAAAGGATTAACCGTATTGTGTGGAAGATGATTGTTTGCGAGAGAAAACAGTAAAACAAGTATTGCAAGCAGATTTGTATTTCAGTATTAAAGAATGGACCGGGGTCCACAGTTCACTAGAGGTGTCTCTCCCATAAGATAAAAGCATGTTGGGAACAAATTACAGTCGGGCAATTGACAAATAGAGAGGGCATAACAATGCACATACATGACATGATAAGTATAGTGAGATTTAATTGGGCATTACGACAAAGTACATAGACCGCCATCCAACTGCATCTATGCCTAAAAAGTTCACCTTCGAGTTATCATCCGAACCCCTCCAAGTATTAAGTTGCAAAGCAACGGACAATTGCATTAAGTATGGTGCGTAATGTAATCAACAACTACATCCTCGGACATAGCGCCAATGTTTTATCCCTAGTGGCAACAAGCACAACACAACCTTAGAACTTTCTCGTCATCGTCCCGGTGTCAATGCAGGCATGAACCCACTATCGAGCATAAATACTCCCTCTTGGAGTTAAAAGTAAAAACTTGGCCAGAGCCTCTACTAGAAATGGAGAGCATGCAAGATCATAAACAACACATGTGTAATAACTTGATAATTAACATGACATGGTATTCTCTATCCATCGGATCCCGACAAACACAACATATAGAAACAGATAGATGATCTTGATCATGTTAGGCAGCTCACAAGATCCAACAATGAAGCACAATGAGGAGAAGACAACCATCTAGCTACTGCTATGGACCCATAGTCCAGGGGTGAACTACTCACTCATCACTCCGGAGGCGACCATGGCGGTGTAGAGTCCTCCGGGAGATGAATCCCCTCTCCGGCAGGGTGCCGGAGGAGATCTCCGGGATCCCCCGAGATGGGATCGGCGGCGGCGGCGTCTCAGCAAGGTTTTCCGTATCGTGGTTTTTCGCCTCAGGGGTTTCGCGACGGAGGCTTTAAGTAGGCGGAAGGGCGAGTCGGGGGCCGGACGAGGGGGCCACACGACAGTCGGCGCGGCCAAGACCCGGGCCGCGCCGCCCTATGGTTTGGCCACCTCGTGGCCCCACTTCGTGTGTTCTTCGGTCTTCCGGAAGCTCCGTGGAAAAATAGGCACCCGGGTCTTCGTTTCGTCCAATTCCGAGAATATTTCGTTACTAGGATTTCTGAAACCAAAAACAGCAGAAAACAGGAACTGGCACTTCGGCATCTTGTTAATAGGTTAGTTCCGTAAAATGCACGAATATGACATAAAGTGTGCATAAAACATGTAGGTATCATCAATAATATGGCATAGAACATAAGAAATTATCGATACGTCGGAGACGTATCACCCCAACACACATAACACACTTGTCAGATGTATAGGTGCACTAGTTCGGCGAAGAGATAGTGAAATACAAGTAATATGGATGATTATAAGTAGCAATTGCAATCTGAAATAAAAATGGCAGCAAGCAAACATGTAGCAGAACTTGTTGGAAACGGTGTTTCAATGCTTAGAAACAAGGCCTAGGGATCATACTTTCACTAGTGGACACTCTCAACAATGATCACATAATTGAATAAATAAATGCTACTCTCAAACACTCTCTTGTTGGATAACAAACACCATTCATTGTGTAGGGCTGCAAAAGCACACCTCAATCCGGAGTAAACAAGCTCCACAACGTCATAAAGGAATCACACAAGATGCGCACACTGTCACCATCACACCGTGGAGAGTGACTTCGGAGTTCATATTAAAGTAACCTCTAGAGTGCATAATAGACAAGAGTAACATCTACATATTCAACTAGATTACAAAGCTCATGATAACATAAAGATCACACCATGGGAGAGAGAGATTAACCACATAGCTACCGGTAGAGCCCTCAGCCTCGGGGGAGAACTACTCCCTCCTCATCATGGGAGTCAGCAGCGGCGATGAAGATGGCGGTGGTGTCGATGGAGATGACTCTGTGGGCAATTCCCCGTCCCGGTGGCGTGCCGGAACAGAGATTCTTTCCCCTGAAACTTGTCGTCGATGGCGACGGCGCTGCGGAACCCTTGGTGGAATATGACTAGATTATTTAGGGTTTTCGCATCTGGGGCAATATATAGGCGAAGGGGCGGCGTCGGTGGAGTCCCGAGGGGCCCACCTCACCTGGCGGCGCGGCAGAAGGTGGGGCCGCGCCACCCTTTGAGGTGGCCAGCTCGTGGCCCCCCTCCGTCTCTCCTTCGGACTCCGTGAAGCTTCTGGAAAAATAGGGACGTGGCCTTTTGTTTCGCGCAATTCCGAGAATATTCGCAGAAGTAATTTTCTGGAACCAAAAACAGCAGAAAACAGGAACTGGCACTTCGACATCTTGTTAATAGGTTAGTCCCGGAAAATGCATAAAAATGATATAAAGTGTATATAAAACATGTAGCTATTGGCATAAAACTAGCATGGAACATAAGAAATTATAGATACGTTGGAGACGTATCACATAGCCATAAGTACTTTGACATGGTGTTTGACTATCAAATATGCTACCTTGAACAAACAAGATCATCACTTTTCTCACGTGACAAACATAAAACATGCATTCACTTCGTCCCTAGTGAGGTAACAAAAGAAATGGCAAAACCATAGTAGATCATGAATTTGTTGTCACTATTCAATCACTAAAACCATGCTACTTCATCTACTACACACATCACCCCACACACACTCTTGCATAGATGTTGGATCAGAATAATACTTCAGAATGGGGTGCATAATATGCATCTATCAATACTTCTTACACATAATACGATCAGATCTCATAGCACAATATAATAGAATAAGGATCCACCACATAGGTATTACAAATATGGCCATAATCATGTAGGGCAGCTCATATGGCACTAAGAACTATGAAGAAGATGAGAGAAATAGATCAAGCTACTACCACAAACCCGTAGTCGAGAGGTGGACTACTCTCCCTTGATCATGGTGATGATGATGAAGACGTTGGAGAAGGTGGAGATCCCTCCAGCGGTGATCCAGGCGGAGTTTCCCCTTCCAATCTTCTCTGTTGCAGACCTCTGTTTTCGTGTTTCTATCTTCTGCGACGCTCGCCTCCCTAGAACTCTTTGGGGCCATATATATAGTGATTTTTAGGTCAAAATACGTTGGTGGGCGAAAGAATCAGGTCAATTGGACGATCGACGGGCGAAAAAGCTGGGTGGCCTGGCACGCTCCCACGCGCAATAAACGCGCCAAGCGCCTCGATCCCACCCCACTGCCTCATATTCACGCGCCCGCCTCGTTCCCCTCCCCCTCGATGCTTCATCGCCCACGCCAGCGCCTCGCCTGCCGCGCGTGGTCATCACCCGCAACGCCATTGGCCACGGCCGATGTGGCTGTCGCCCTCCCCCGCCTATTTAACCCCCTCCAGCACCCACACCCCCCTTTCAACACCCTCTCGCACCCACCCACTCGCCAGACACTGCTGCAGGGCTGCTCGAGCCGTTGCTCGAGCTGCTGCTGCTGCTGCTCGCCACGCCACGGTCACCGTGTTGGTGACGAGCAGGTGGAGCTTGTCACGACGCCGCCACCTCTCCCCTTCCTTTTTTCCATCGCCACCACCTGCCCCTGCAACCCCTAACCCTCCCTCTCTCCTTCCCTCACCCAGGAACGCTGGGGAACGCAGATGCCACCACCATGCCGGGGACGTCCGTGGAGAAGACGACGCCGAGCGAGGAGGAGGAGCAGGACCTGGATGCAGCCAAGCCTTCTCTGCATGACACCGCCACTCCGCCACCTCGCCAACACGCCGCCCAGCCCCAGCTAGCCGCCGGTAAGCCGCGCCGCCCCTCCCTTTTTCTCTCTGCCGGCGAGCGCGACGCGAATGTGGAGGAGACGACGGCCGCAGGCCACTAGATCTCCATCCAACGGCCGCATGGCCCATGCAGGCCACGTTGGTCGTGCATGGTCTGGCCCGCCACGGGCCCGCCCCCTCTTTTTTTCTTTACCTTTTTCATTTTCTCCCGCGCCACCTAGAAAATCCCCTGGGCCGGCCCATCTCGATGCACTTGGCACGGCCCAGATCCTTCCCGCCTTTTTTAATTCCGTTTGAAAATTCAAATCCTGTTAAAAAGTGAATTTGTATATGTGAGCCTTTTTTGTGAATATCTTTTGTTTGGCACATCCGTTTTGATTGAAACAAATTGCGCTAGAACCAGTTTGAAATTATGTTTCATATGCCACTGGCCTTGTATTTTTAGGATTTTTGTACCATTTTTGGCATATTAAACTTGTTCTTTGTGTACTGCAGACTCTAACTAATTTCTAAAATTGTAGAATTAGTATTTTTGAGCAAATCCAATTGTGTTGATCTTGTTTTAGTACTTGCTATCTATATTTATTAGTGTTAGGCTCTGTTCATGCATATTTGTTACTGTTTAATAGTAGTGGTGTGTCACATGCAATGTTGAATCTAAACCTCTTTGTTTTTATTCAAATCCTTGTCATCACTACTGTTTTCCAAATGGCCAACCCATGTTTTAATCTTGACAAGCCCATACCCCTGCATATTTTGACATGTTTTAATTAAACCTTGATTCTTGAGCTATGTGTTGATTGTACGTTGTTGTTTATTTTTTCGACGCTAGATACGAACGTGGGTGAAGTTGAAGGAGAGGAATTTGGTGAAGGAATTGAAGAAGACCAGGGACTAGCCAACCAAGGCAAGCCATCTTTTGATCTTTTGATCTTTTGATCTTTTGATCTCTTGATGTCATGTTACTTGTTGTTGTTATCTACTTGTTATCTTTGTCTCTTGATCCATCTTGGGTTAGTTCAACTTGTGATTGGCTTTGCATACTTAACTTGAGTGTGTTGAGCTTCTTGACATCCAAATTACCCCCCCTAGTGGTGTGATGGTTGGCATCATGCCCTTGTTGTATCGTTCTACTCATATTGACACTATGCATGCTTACCTTACGCATGTATGACCCCCTTGACACCTCAATTAACATCTCCTTAGTAGTATATATGATGTTTAGCATCATGACCCTTGTAGTGTTGCTCGCCTTATGTTGTCACTATGCATGCTTATCCTAAGTATGTATGACCCTCTCCTTGACACCTCATTTACCCTCTCATTTGGTGGTATGATGGCTAGCATCATGCCCTCTTATTGTTTTAGTTCACTACAATAAATCCTTAGGTTGGGAACCCCACTATAACTTTATGTTTTGGAAAGGCTTTGAAAACCTTGGGAAGATTTGATCTTGCCCAAGAGTAGTTTTCAAGTGAAAGGTTTAAAAAGGATGTGACAATGTGGTTGTGATGGAAAAGCAAGAATGGTTGTGACTTGGGTTTTTGGAAAAACAACACATGGTTCTATGTATTCGCCCGGAACAACCAACCCGCGCAACCACAATACCCCAACATGGGCACGTGGCTTAGCTCGTAGTTTGTTCTTCTTATCATGGGACACCGCACAACTATATAAGGGTAAGGTTACCCCTGAATCCGTGTTGTCGTTGGTGGAGGCAATAGTATAAGGGGATGCCTTCGGGGCTACCCGTCCGGACGACACTATGGGTCTCCCGACGTGGCAATGGAGTCACGCTCAAAGTGAGGTGAGCTGCCATGGTTTGCGGGGAGGTACATACTCCATAGGGTAGGATCCCGTGCTAAGAGGAATAGGCGAAAGGCTATGTCCGAGTTTTTGTCATGGCATAGTTGATATGCAGGGATGATGCCCACATGATAGACTCGGGGATCTTGTGGGGAAAGTGCGCAAACTCTGCAGAGTATAATCTATTCGAATAGCCGCATCCACTGTCATGGACAGTTGGGATGGCCGTTGCTTAGCTGTGTTAGTTTTGTTTTAGAAATGGTTTACAAAGGAAAAGAGAAAGTTGTTCTCGTAGTTTTGTTTTATATTATAGTACTCTTTTGAAGTATCTTCTTCAACAAAGATATAGAGATGTCATAGGATATCTTTTGAAGTATCTTCTTTAACAAAGATATAGAGATGTCATAGGGTATCTTTTGAAGTATCTTCTTCAACAAAGATATAGAGATGTCATAGAACCCACTTGAAGTGTCCCCTTCAACTGAGAAGTAGGGGTGCTATAGACACAAGAGAAACTACTTCTCTTTCACATGCTATATCCACAAGAGAAACTGCTTCTCTTTCTCATGCTATATCCACAAGAGAAACAAGTCTACCTCTCTTGTCATCTTAAGTTAGCAATTGTTAACACCTTCTTGATGGTTTGTGAGTACAATTCCAATGTACTCACGGCTTTGTCCCTGTCTATTAACTTGGCCAGACTATGAGAAGGAATATGAAGACGATGGAGGTTACCAGGATGACAATGCGAACTAGGACGATCTCCCAGTCAGCTGCCTGTAGGTCTAAGGCATGACTTGGACCCGACGCTGTTGATGTGTATCCGCTGCATGTGTGTGATGAACTTGCCCGAAGTGGCATTTATGTAAGAATGGGTGATACGTCTCCAACGTATCTATAATTTCTGATGTTCCATGCTAGTTTTATGACAATACCTACATGTTTTGTTCACGCTTTATATCATTTTTATGCATTTTCTGGAACTAACCTATTAACAAGATGCCGAAGCGCCAGTTCCTGTTTTCTGCTGTTTTTGGTTTCAGAAATCTTACACAGGAAATATTCTCGGAATTGGATGAAACAAAAGCCAAACTTCCTATTTTTCTCGGAGGGTTCCAGAACATCGAAGGAGAGTCGGAGGCGGCCAGCAGGGGACCCACACCATAGGGGGGCGCGGGCCGACCCCTGGCCGCGCCGCCATGTGGTGTGGGCACCCCCTGGCTTCTCCGAGGCCGCCCTTCCGCCTATATATTCTCTCCGTCGCGAAAACCCTAAATCGACAAGCCATATTCCACGAAGAGTTCCGTAGCCGCCGCCATCGCGAAGACAAGTTTCGGGGGACAGAATCTCTGTTCCGGCACGCCGCCGGGACGGGGAATTGCCCCCGGAGTCATCTCCATCGACACCACCGCCATCTTCATCGCCATTGCTGTCTCCCATGATGAGGAGGGAGTAGTTCTCCCCCGAGGCTGAGGGCTCTACCGGTAGCTATGTGGTTCATCTCTCTCCCATGGTGTGATCTTTATGAATATGTAGATGTTACTCTTGTCTATTATGCACTCTAGAGGTTACTTTAAATATGAACTCCGGATTCACTCTCCACGGTGTAATGGTGACAGTGTGTGCATCGTGTGTGTTTCCTTTATGAAGTTGTGGAGCTTGTTTACTCCGGCTTGAGGGAGCTCTTGTAGCCCTACACAATGAATGGTGTTTGTTATCCAACAAGAGAGTGTTTGAGAGTAGCATTTATTTGTTCATCTATGTGATCATAGGCTTTGCAATCTAGATGTCATATGCTATTCAAGTGTTTTATTATGTGAACTTTGGGGTTACTGTGACCTCGGCGTAAAGGTACAGTGTGTGCACCGTGTGTAACTCCCTTATGAATTGTGGTGTGTTAGTACCTCCTATGAATGCTCACGGTGACAGTGTGGGGTGTTTATTAGTACTTGGGAATACGCCTTTGAGGTGTGCTTTTGCACACTTGCCCAATGAATTTGAGTTCTTTATCCAACAAGAGAGTAGTACGATGAAGTGCTTATATTTATATTCAATTATGATTGCAGTGTTGAGAGTGGCCACTAGTGAAAGTAGGATCCCTAGGCCTTGTTTCCAAATACTGCAAACATCGCTTATTTACTGTTTTACTGCATCTTTACTTCCTGCAATATTTACTTCAGATCGCAATTACCGTTTACCACCATCTATACCACTTGCATTTTACTATCTCTTTGCCGAACTAGTGCACCTATACATCTGACAAGTGTATTAGGTGTGTTGGGGACACAACAGACTTCTTGTATCTTAATTGCAGGGTTGCTTGAGAGGAATATCTTTGACCTCTACCTCCCTGAGTTCGATAAACCTTGGGTGATTCACTTAAGGGAAACTTGCTGCTGTTCTACAAACCTCTGCTCTTGGAGGCCCAACACTGTCTACAAGAATAGAAGCACACGTTGACAAGGTATTAACTTGTCAATGCCTACGTATTGTAGACTAGGGTTTGATTGGAAGTAGAGGCAAGTAGATCTCGAAGGTTTCAGCCAAAAAGTACTCGACGATTAAGAAACTAGGGTTATGTTGACAATGGATACGATCCTTTCTTTGTCCCTCGACTCCCCCTTATATAGGAGGCGGAGCCGAGAGATTCGTAATACACAAGTTACAGAGTCCGGGAGGGTTTCTAACCTGTCCCGTAAAATTACAAGTCTTTATATTTCCTAATACAACTCTAGCTTTCCTTAACATTAACTGGGCTTCCGAACTTCATATTCTTCGACTTGTGGGCCTTCAATAAACCCTGGGTACCATCTTCGACAGGCCCATTGGGGATGCCTATGTCAGTAGCCCCCGAGATTTTGCTTGAGTCGAAGAATCAGGGAAAATCTCCAACTTTATAATCGTCAAGTAACTTTTTCAAGCCACCACATATCTTTAGATAAATAATTATATATTGTACAGGGATAATGGTAGTTGGGGCTAGTTCATCTGACGGATCAGGTACTAGTTAACTGCTCTAGTGGCAATCCGCAAAAACCTACTTCAAGATCACGTCCCTGGACATGATCTCGGGATACTGGTGTTAACCCGACAGGTGCCGCTTAAGGTCTTACCATCTATCGAGTCCCAGTCATATTTTATCGGGTACCTAACGCGTCCGTTAGGATTTTTCTTCGTATCTGTTGATACGGAAAAAAGTAGCAAACCGACGTCAGAGACGGCGCCACGCCGCTCAGAACGGATCTGGGGTCTTACCTTCGCAAAGTTTTGCGGCATTCAGAGATTATTCGCGACTTTAAGCGCTCGGAGAATATATTGTCGAATGCTTTTCCGGCTGTTGGAATAACACATTTTATTGAGTCAATGGATGACTTATCTTGTCTTTCCGATGGGAGTATATGAAGAGTTATTTGGATAACTCGAAATATGCTCATTATACTTTTTCAATTTCATCGGGCACGCGAACAGCGTTCCCGATGGGAGTAGCCCCCGAGGCTACAGCCAAGGACTTGTACTTGGGTGTAGGCTCAATACTTTAACACCTGATGTCGCTATATTGTCATATGTTATCTGAATTTATATTTTTATCGGGTGCGCGACCAGCGCTCCCGATGGGAGTAGCCCCCGAGGCTACAGTCGAGGATTTATACTTGGCTGTAGGCTCCAATTTTAGCTCTGTCGCTATATTTTGAAATGTCTTTCTTCCTTTAAATTTCTCGAAACCTTCTTTATAAAGTAGCCCCCGAGCATTTGAACAAAAACTTGTATTTGGTCAAAGGCTCTCGAATTTATCAGTTGTCCTTCCTTGTCACCAATTTTCATTTCTCCTCAGCCGATGTTTTTTCATTGATATTGTGACGTCAGTGCTGACGATAGCCACGACCACTGTATTGGGAAGACGCGAGAACTGTCCCTTCACTGACCTGCGGGCCCGAATTCTGTGGCATGTTGACACGTTACGCAAGTGGGGGACACACGTCCTCCGCTTTTTCTGGCACGCGCGCTGTAGCGTCTGTCTAGTTCCATCACAGTAAAAATATTGTTTTACCCCCTTGAGACACGTGTAAATCATCGAGTCCATTCATTCATAATCTAACGGTGCGACGCTTTGACTGAAACCACCATAAATAGCCATCGTCTTCTTCGTTCATCCCCTTCGCCGCACCATTGCTCTCATAGTCTCTGCTCTAATCCCTCTTCCAATCACCAGAGCTCAAGCGCCCACGCACGTTCCCACTTTCTGCGACGCCGCTGCTAATGCCACCTGATACGTCCAAAACGTATCTACTTTCCCGAACACTTTTGCTATTGTTTGGCCTCTAATTTGTGTATTTTGGATGCAACTAACACGGACTAACGCTGTTTTCAGCAGAACTGCTCTGGTGTCTCGTTTTTGTGCAGAAAATCCAACTTTCGGGAAAAACCTCGGAATTTATGCGAAGGCCCTATTTTCCCAGAAACTAATGGAGCCGGAAGGGCAATTGAAGTGGAGGCCCGAGGGCCCCACACCATAGGGCGGCGCGGCCCAGGGGGGGCCCGCGCGGCCCTGTGGTGTGGCCCCCTCGGCCGGCCTCCGACGCCCTCCTTCGGACTACTTATCGGCCTCGACCTAAAAACGCCTGGAGAAGGGGAAGTCGCCAGAAACCCTCCAGAACGCCGCCACATCGCGAAACTCCATCGCAGGAGCCAGAAGTCTCCGTTCTGGCACTCCGCCGGGACGGGGAATTGGAGGAGATCATCACCGCCATCACCGCCAAC